>NC_043009.1:56742072-56749572 GCF_006345805.1 Octopus sinensis | reverse complement strand
ACCAATAGTAATTGGTGCACTTGTAAGTATCAGCATTCACCTAACAACATGGCTGAAAAAGATTGGTGCAAGTGTGAAGGGAGAATACCTACAAAAATCAGCATTGCTCGGAACTGCAAGAATTCTTCGGAGGGTTCTTGAAGCATGACCAGTACATAAGTGTCACCTTAGTCTGTTGGTTGTGGGCAGTTGACTTTTCATCATACCCAGCAAAATAAGCTATGAGTTTTCATATAATAATAAGGATTTCATTTATTTACCACAAGAGTAGTGAAGGAAAAGGTGGGCAATACAGGTGGCCCGAGTAAGATGTGTAATACGCACGCACGCACGCACGTATACGTACATGCATATATATATATAAAATGAGAAAATGGAGAAATATATCTAAATCATTCATCAACTATCAGATAATACCGAATCATATACTTTATTAAAACACTACACAAGAGCATTAAGATTAGACATTAATACAGTACAATAATTACAATCAATATAATGAGATATAACTAAATAAATATAACAAGATATAAAAATACATATATATATGCATGCATATCTACGTATGTACATATGTAAGTGCACTTGCGTATATACACACTCACACACTCTCTCACTCCCTCTCTCTCACGCAAATATATATAAACACACATATACATATATGTACGTATGTTGCCCTGAAAATACTACTATGTTCCAATTCAATCTTTCTTGCATAAGTTTATAACAGAGGACCTGGGAAGATGAAGGAAAAATACATAAAATCGTTTTCTAATGGTTTCGCTAGGAAAGGGGATGTACCATAGCTTTTGCAGAAGGGGAAGGAGTTTTAGAATTTAAAGTGGTTGGAGGAGCAAAGACTGTGTCGACTGGGCTTGGAAGAAAGTAATGGCGTGCAACGTCTGCCTTTAAGGAGAAACCCTTGTATTGATAGAAAAAGTAGAGCGAAGAGATGATGTGTGATTATGGATGCTTACTAGTAAGCCGGAGGACTTTCTTTTAAATGCAGTTTAGGATATTCGGATTTGTAGAAGTATAACCACCTTAGATATTGGAGAATTATTCTATAGTGAGTCTCATTTGAGATGTGTAAAAGGATAAAGTTGAGAAAGCTATACATGTGTGAGAAAATGAAACCCCAAAGTCTGTGTTTGCGCAAAGAAAAGAACAATAACACCGAAATCTGATGATTGTTTTATGAATTGAATGTTTAAACAGGAAACCGTAAAACTAGTGCTGCTTATTGGAAATTAAGTCTTTGTTATATGAAAACGCACATACACAAAACACGCATGCAAACAGACACACACATACACACACATACACTCAAAAAAGGTTATAAAATAAATGGAAGTAAATGGAATTGTTTATAATTAATGAAACAGTTGGAATGGTGTTGGGTTGGACACACCAGGGGAACGAAGGAACAAGAGAACAGAAAAGCAGCATTCTGGGTTTTGAGAGATCATAAAAGAAACCGAGAACAACAATGAACAAGATGGAGGATTAAATTGGAGAATTTGACAAAAATTGGAGACCAGGCAGCGAAAAACACACACACCTACATATAACTCCACATGCTCAGTTTGGTTTATATGTAGCTTTTCTGCTTTAAACATGTCCTCAGAATCCTTTGAAGAGCGAGCTTTGTAGAGTGACTGTGTGAGGCCTATTATTGCCTTGTGTGTGACTATGACTGTTCGTTCTTTAGTCTGTTTTAGATATCAAGGCAAAGATCATGCCAGAGAACCATCCTCGGTGTGTTTTTTTATAACTGTTCGTTTCTTAGAATCTGCATCCGTATATGGGAATTTGTATCTCTAGTGTGCATCTCTACTTTCTTTTAAGAAAACAAGTAACCTGTTTTTCTGTTCTTCCGTATAGTTAGGAAATGCAGGATACAAACAACTGGTTCATTCAGGCCCTATAGGTCTTAACCACGTCGAACCAACATCAGCAACATTGAATTTTCTCTACAGACATGAGCTGAGATGGCTCACGTCTTATCTAGCTCGTGTCTTATCTATAAGACACTCTGCAGCCAGCTATATTATCATAGAGAATGCCTCATTAATGGAAAAAGAAAAAACATGTGGTTCAAAGACTATCTGAAGACCGCTTTGAAGAGGACCCTTTCAAAAGTGGAAGACACCGTTGCTTACAGTTCACTTTGGAAACTCACCGGTGGAAGAGTATTGCCGATATTGACCAGGAAAACATTCAACATTACCAGAAACTGATGGTATGTATACATATCTGGTGTGGTGATGAAAGCTCCCATCCATCGGTTTGCCAGTAGGGGAATGGCCTGTAAAAATATAGGTTAACTGCGAATACTCTATAAACAGTCCTGGACAAAATCATGGGTTGCTCATTGACAAGGTATAACACCCGTCAGTCACCCAGCCAGGGTCATCATGAAATCCTGAAGCCCCGAAAAGAGCAGAAATTCCACTGTCATTGAAAAGCAGGATTATAGTAGTGAATGAAATGCAAAGCGTAAAAAATATTTTGTATTTGAATTTCTTCCCGTTTCGCAGAACAAATGATACTTTTATCAATGTTGGTCTGCGAAACCCGTTAGTTTGTCTATAGGACTTGCGACAATAGACGAGAACCTTGGGCAACTTTTTGAATTCCATATGACAAACACTCGCGGACATGCTTATAAAATCAAAAAGTAACACAGCACCTATGACTTTCAGAAACATTTTTTCACACTCAGAATTGCTGAAGCATGGAATAAACCACCCGCATCAGTTGTCAGCTGTTGAAACACTATATCCTTCAAAACTTCCATGTGTACTGAAATCCGCCAACAGTACACCTGATGGCTATTTTTTTCTTTTTAGTTGTTATGCACCTGAGCACTTTATACAAAATTTTCCTTCATTATTATATCATATTCGACATTTAGCCTGTCCATGGCTGGACAGGTTACATGGACTGGCAAGATGTCGAATTTGTTCAACTTGTGACCTAAGCTGTATATTAAAGGTTCGGGATGTAGAATCATTAAAAAATTCACAAATGAGGAAAAGTCACCTCTCAGCAAGGTATGCAAACGTGTATGCAAATGAATGTGTTTGTATAATAATGCATGTTTGAGTGAATGTCTTTCGTGTTTCTGCGAATATCTCCTTGTGTACCAGTACAATTATGCCTGCCTGTATGTGAATGTGAGTGTATGTATGTGTGTGTGAGCTTGTGTGAGTTTGTGTGTGTGTGTGTGGTGTGTGTGTGTATGCGAGTGTCCTTGCATGTGCATTTGTATGCAATGTGTGCGTATGTGAATCTATGTCTATATGTGTCTATCTGAGTATGTGTGTGTGTGTGTTTTCTACTGCCAATTTTCGAATCTAGCATGATTTGCTGTAATCTAAAAACTCAAACTTTGTGATATAAAAACAAATCTACTGCTGTGCTGCACCGTGTGACAGATACCAGTTCAACCGACTCCTCACTCTTACTCTAATTCGACACCTACACACTCCTTCTACTGACTCCTTACCCCTCTCTCTCAGTCTCTCTCTCTCCCTCTCTCAACATACACAAATACACGCACACACATACACACACATCATACATACATACATACATACATACATACATACATACATACATACATACATACATACATATATACATATATATATATATATGTATATATATATATATATATATATATATATATAATACATACATACATATATATATATATATATATTATAATATATATATATATATATATATATATATGTATATATATATATATATATAAATACATACGTACATACATACATATTATATATATGTTATATATATAATATACATATTATATAATACATACATACATACATATATCTATATATATATATATATATATATATATATATATAATATATCTATATCTATATATATATATATATATATATATATATATATATATATATATATATATATATATTATATATGCATATATAAATATGTATGTATGTATATTTGTATACACACACAGAAAAACTGAGACAAAGAAAGTGAGAAAATGAGAGAGTGAGAAGGGCTTATGAATTTATGTAAGTATTAATATACACGGTGTGTGTGTGCGTATGTGTGTGTGTGTGTGTGTGTGTGTATGTGCACGCCTGTGTGTGATCGTGCACACACACGCACGCACACGCACACTCACACATTCTTTATTTAGCTGTCTTTTATCTACAGAAACATTTCAAGTCATATTTTTACCTTCACACTCACAGCTCTCTCTCTCTCTCTCCTCTCTCCCCCCTCTCTCTCTCCCTCTCTCTCTCACCCCTCTCTCTCTCACCCCTCTCTCTCTCGCTCCCTCTCTCTCACCCTCCCTCTCTCTCTCCCTCTCTCTCTCCCTCTCTCACCCCCTCTCCCTCTCCCTCTCTCTCGCCCCTCTCTCTCGCCCCTCTCTCTCTCCCTCTCTCTCTCCCTCTCTCCCTCTCTCTCACCCTCTCTCTCTCCCTCTCTCTCTCCTCTCTCTCACTCTCTCTCTCCATGTTTCATGTCAATAATCAACAACAGCATCAGTAACATCAACGACAATCATAAAAAAAAGGAATAACAACAACAATGACAACAGTAGTAATAGCAACAACAACAACAAAAGTGGTAACAACAGCTGCAACAAATATAACAACAAATACGATATGAGGGTAAACGAGACTACGAAGACGGCGGAGGGTGTGACGGGGATGGGGGGCCGGGAGAAGGTGTCAGAGAGAATTATAAAATAGCAACGATAGGAAAAATATTTGTACAGTTGGTAAAGAAATAGGTTAGTATATTTGTGCGCGCGTGTGCGTATATCTATCTATCTATCTATCTATCTATCTATCTATCTATCTATCTATCTATCTATCTATCTCTCACTATATATATATATATATATATATATATATATATATATGTGTGTGTGTGTGTGTGTGTGTGTGTGTGTGTGTGTGTATTCACACACACGCACTCGTGTGTTATGTACATATGATTTTGGGGAAATGGCGGGTAAGAAAATTAGAAGTGTGGCGCAAAACGTAATCAGAACAGTTACAACTCCATTGACACGCTCTTACAAGTGTGCGTGTGCGCGTGTGCGTATGTCTGTCTGTCTGTCTGTCTATCTGTCTGTCTGTGTTTTTAAGTACCATGTCTTTCGAGCGCAGTTTGTCAACTTTCAAATGAATGGCGTGGCAGATCTTGATTGCTTGTCTTCAATGATGTTGATGATGATAATGACGACGACGACGACGATGATGATGACGATGACGACGATAACGACGACGACGATGATGATGATGACGACGATGATGATGACGATGACGAAGATGACGATGACGATGACGATGATGATGATGATGACGATGACGACGATAACGACGACGACGATGATGATGACGACGATGATGATGACGATGACGATGATGACGATGACGATGACGATGATGATGACGACGACGATGACGATGATGATGACAACGACAGTGATGATGATGATGATGAATTTGATGATGATAATCATCATAATCATCATTTTCATTATACTCGTTGTCAAAAACATTCTTCTGAAGTACACATACACACACACACATATCTGTGTGTGTATGTATGTATGTATGTATGTATGTATGTATGTATGTATGTATGTATGTATGTATGTATGTATGTATGTATGTACGTACGTATGTATGTACGTACGTATGTATGTATGTATGTATGTATGTATGTATGTATGTATGTATGTATGTATATACGTATATACATACGGTTATGTATTTGTTTTGCAAGTTTCCTGGAGCGAAATCGTGTTGGAACAGATATTGTTATATTTCGGGATGATCGCTTTTTATTTTCTCGCCAAATAAACACAAGCACTATATATTTACTCTTCACTTGTTTATTATCGATCTTATTATCAGTCTTTTGTCTGGAAATCTTTTGTCACACATCTTGTGATCTCTTCACCAACTCTCCATTCCACGTGTCTCCTTCTGTCCAGTTTAGTCTCTTCTGTCTTTCTATCGTGTGTATCCTTGTCTGCGCCGATGTCCCTCCAAGGAAAACATTGATCATGTACACCACATTGTGATGGATAACTATAAATCAAATAGCCAATGCTACAAGCACATCCTGCGAGAGAGTTGAGATTATTCTGCACGATGAACTTGTCATAACGAAGGTTTCTGTTCGCTGGGTGTTAGGTCTTCTGACACATGATCAAAAGTGCACCAGTCTGATCATATCACGGATCATATCACATTGTTTCTAGCAGATCCAGATGGTTTCCTTGAACTTTTCCTCAGCCAACATGGCTGAGCCAGAGACAAACAGACAATGAATGTAATGGAAACATCCCTTCTCTCCTGCTCCAAAGAAGGCTAAGGTCGTTTCATCTGCAGAGAAGGTGATGACTTCAATTTTTAGGATACAAAAGCATTGTGCTTATTGACTATCTTTTAAAGGGCCACATCGTCAATGGAGGGTGCTATGCCAACTTGCTGCGGCAGTTCGAAAGGTTATCAAGACCAAACGCTCAAGAAAACTGATGAAGGGGGCCTTATTTCATTAAGGTAATGCTCCAGCACAGAAGCCCTTTGTTCCAATGACTGCTGTACGTGATTGGGACTTTGAACTGGTTGATCAGACTCCGTATTCTCCTGATGTGGCCCCATCTTCTCCCCAATATGAAAAAAAAAAAACACTTGGTTGGGAACCAAAATCGCAGTGATGATGACGTTATACCTGCTGTTTTTGACTTTTCTGACCAACAGGAAGAAAGCTTCTTCACCAATGGAATCCACCAAGCACCTCAACATAATTAAACAAGTATGTGAAATATAAATCTCATTTTGTCATATTTCATGAAAGTATCTTGGCCAGCCTATGAACTTTTCAACCAACCGTCGTACATCTATTGAAAAACTAATTATCCTCTAACAACACGTAAAATATAAAAGTTGCTTTCATAAAAGTTTCTGCACGCGCATCCGAAATACACACGAGTCCGAAAACCATCTTACAGAATATATGATCTACATTCTCTATAATTTTCAATTACAAAACACATACTCACACACACGCGGCCGCACACACACACACACTCACACACACACACACACACACACACACACACACACATACACACACGTGGGCGTATATACACAGACACACATACACACATGTGGGCGAGTCTCTGCTACTTACTAGTTTGACCTATATTACAATATATATTATGAAATTTGTTTAGACAATTTTGTTATCTGACAATCCTGTATTTACGCAGGAAACTACGCTGTAAAATTTGTATCAAAACAAATAAATGCCTACTTATGTTTAAAACTATTGAGTTCTTCATTGAAATATGAACTTCTTGATCGATTGCATCAAGATTATCTGCCCCACTTCCACATACAATCTACATTTTTTTCCCATATTCTCCAGTGGTTTCAGTCATAGAACTGCGACCATGCTGGTGCCCCC
>NC_043009.1:56727224-56741972 GCF_006345805.1 Octopus sinensis | reverse complement strand
AGTGATGATGATGATGATGAATTTGATGATGATAATCATCATAATCATCATTTTCATTATACTCGTTGTCAAAAACATTCTTCTGAAGTACACATACACACACACACATATCTGTGTGTGTATGTATGTATGTATGTATGTATGTATGTATGTATGTATGTATGTATGTTATGTATGTATGTATGTATGTATGTACGTACGTATGTATGTACGTACGTATGTATGTATGTATGTATGTATGTATGTATGTATGTATGTATGTATGTATATACGTATATACATACGGTTATGTATTTGTTTTGCAAGTTTCCTGGAGCGAAATCGTGTTGGAACAGATATTGTATATTTCGGATGATCGCTTTTTATTTTCTCGCCAAATAAACACAAGCACTAATATATTTACTCTTCACTTGTTTATTATCGATCTTATTATCAGTCTTTTGTCTGGAAATCTTTTGTCACACATCTTGTGATCTCTTCACCAACTCTCCATTCCACGTGTCTCCTTCTGTCCAGTTTAGTCTCTTCTGTCTTTCTATCGTGTGTATCCTTGTCTGCGCCGATGTCCCTCCAAGGAAAACATTGATCATGTACACCACATTGTGATGGATAACTATAAATCAAATAGCCAATACTACAAGCACATCCTGCGAGAGAGTTGAGATTATTCTGCACGATGAACTTGTCATAACGAAGGTTTCTGTTCGCTGGGTGTTAGGTCTTCTGACACATGATCAAAAGTGCACCAGTCTGATCATATCACGGATCATATCACATTGTTTCTAGCAGATCCAGATGGTTTCCTTGAACTTTTCCTCAGCCAACATGGCTGAGCCAGAGACAAACAGACAATGAATGTAATGGAAACATCCCTTCTCTCCTGCTCCAAAGAAGGCTAAGGTCGTTTCATCTGCAGAGAAGGTGATGACTTCAATTTTTAGGATACAAAAGCATTGTGCTTATTGACTATCTTTTAAAGGGCCACATCGTCAATGGAGGGTGCTATGCCAACTTGCTGCGGCAGTTCGAAAGGTTATCAAGACCAAACGCTCAAGAAAACTGATGAAGGGGGCCTTATTTCATTAAGGTAATGCTCCAGCACAGAAGCCCTTTGTTCCAATGACTACTTACGTGATTGGACTTTGAACTGGTTGATCAGACTCCGTATTCTCCTGATGTGGCCCCATCTTCTCCCCAATATGAAAAAAAAAAACACTTGTTGGGAACCAAAATCGCAGGATGATGACGTTATACCTGCTGTTTTTGACTTTTCTGACCAACAGGAAGAAAGCTTCTTCACCAATGGAATCCACCAAGCACCTCAACATAATTAAACAAGTATGTGAAATATAAATCTCATTTTGGTCATATTTCATGAAAGTATCTTGGCCAGCCTATGAACTTTTCAACCAACCGTCGTACTCTATTGAAAACTATTATCCCTCTAACAACACGTAAAATATAAAAGTTGCTTTCATAAAAGTTTCTGCACGCGCATCCGAAATACACACGAGTTCCGAAAACCATCTTACAGATATATGATCTACATTCTCTATAATTTTCAATTACAAAACACATACTCACACACACGCGCGGCCGCACACACACACACTCACACACACACACACACCACACACACACGCACACATACACACACGTGGGCGTATATACACAGACACACATACACACATGTGGGCGAGTCTCTGCTACTTACTAGTTGACCTATATTACAATATATATTATGAAATTTGTTTAGAAAATTTTGTTATCTGACAATCCTGTATTTACGCAGGAAACTACGCTGTAAGATTTGTATCAAAACAAATAAATGCCTACTTATGTTTAAAACTATTGAGTTCTTCATTGAAATATGAACTTCTTGATCGATTGATCAAATTATCTGCCACACTTCCACATACATCTACATTTTTTTCCCATATTCTTCCAGTGGTTTCAGTCATAGAACTGCGACCATGCTGGTGCACCGCCTTAATTATTTTCTTTTAGTTTTGTTGTCGCTATATGGTTGGAAGTTTCGTTCATACATACAGGCATCAATGCAGACATATACGTGCAATTGTGCGCGGTCTATTTGTACAGTCGAAGGAGAGGACTTTCTCCGTCCGGTGCATCGTGGACAAGCTGCAAAATAGATGAAGATGCAACACCGCTTTTTCACAGCTCCCTCCTACAACTCTTTACATGAACACCACCCTATTTACCTCCATGTCACCTACATGGCTTGCATTTGCTTTTACCAAAAACTTACTAACTACACTAACTAACACACACCACACACTACTACATGCACTTCCTACACAACAAGCACACTAACATACATACTCCTACATCATCTACATTACCTACCTACATACAATAATACTTATATGTTCCACTCGAAACGTTGTCCCTCCTTCTCCCTTTTGAGCGTTTTCATATTGGACCTAACTATGTTGTATTTTCTATTTATGTTTATATTTGGATTATATGTATATATATATATATATATATACACGCAATATTCTATAATTATAAACATAATTATAATTAGGGGTCAGCTAACTGCTTCACCACATACCGAATTTAGAAATAGGAGTTAAAAATTCCTTTTCTACTGCCGTAAGAATCTCCCAGACAGTAACACACTTTTTTACGTTAGCAAAAAGAAAAATAATGAATCCACACGACTCCGATTCCGGAAGATTCTTACGGTAGTTGAAAAGGAATTTTTAACTCCTATTTCTAAATTTGGTATGTGGTGAATCAATTAGCTGACCCCTAATTTACCTAAAAAAGGTTATTTTAACGTACCGATCTACTTGGAAAATTTAATTAATCAATCAATTAATTAATTAATTTTACCCTTTTATTATTAATATTGAAATTATGATTTACTCCCTGATCGAAAACTGCAGTTTCTGTGGGATCGCTCGTAACATACACGGGGGTAGAAGGAATAAATATGTATTCACATTCAGCTGTGTAAATTTTGGAAGTGTTCGTTGGATATCTGTTGTGCGATGACACTTGATAGTGTACATATTTAACCTTAGCAATTTCAAATTTTATATTTGAATTGCTACACTGATGATGAGAAATAAGTAGGCAAATATACTTTAATCTCGAAACGCGTATGTAGCTAATCGGAGTCATGTGGATTCATTATTTTTGTTTTTTCCTACGTAAAAACGTGTATTACTGTCTGGGAGATTCTTACGGTAATAGAAAAGGAATTTTTAACTCCTATTTCTAAATTCGATATGTGGTGGAACAATTAGCTGACCCCTAATTATAATTATGTTTATAATTATAGAATATTTGTGTAATTTTACCTAAAAAGGTTATTTTAACGTACCAAACTACTTGGTAAAATTATTAATTAATAAATTTATTAATCAAGTAATTAATTAATTATACCCTTTCATTATTAATACATATATATGTGTGTGTGTAGACTTTTGCAAACATTCATATAATACAAATTGATACTCCTCAAATACTACAAACTGGAAGCGCAGTTAGCTATTTGCATAGGTGTGGCATAGAAGCATATATATGTATATGCATCCACACAACACACACACACACACACACACCACACACACACACACACACACACACACACATACATACATACAATATATATATCTATATATTAAAATATATTACGAAAACCACTATAAACAAACACTACATAATAAATTTATAAATATATATATTAATTTTATGTATTTATATGTCCTTGTTGTTTTGCATAGTGTTTTTGTCCTCATAATATATAATATTTTATATAAATTGGATGTCATCTAAATGATGTGTAAATTTGTTATAATAGGTATATATATATATATATATATGTAGTATATTGTGTATATATATATATAATTTATGTCTGTGTATATATATATGTCTATGTGAATGTATGTGTGTGTTATATATATCTATATATATATATTATATATTTATATACATGTAAATATGTATGAATATAACTATATATATTGTGTTTGTGCACATGTATGTATATGCAGATATATTTATGTATATATATATGTTTATGTATATATCTATAGATATAGATATATACATACATACATACACGCGCACACACACATATATATTTATACACAAACACACGCACTCACAGTCATATCTATATATAATTATACTGCGTATATATCCCAAAATATGGAGGTCGAAGAGTAATTGCCTTTTTATTTCCAGTACACTCGTTTGTTTATACACGCCCTTACTTGTGACCGGGCCTCTGATTCTTATAGGCTCATTAGTTAATTAATAGTTTAATTGATGGCTAACGTCCTACCATTACCGTGTTGTTTGTTGTTACTAGCGGCCACATAGAAGATGTATGTCGAGGATAAAGTAAACTGAAAACTGCTGAGGTTTATATGGAATTAAACTCACCACTAGGATGTGTGTAGAAAAAGTAAACGAATATTGTAAGGGGCAGAGTGTGTCCTACAATAGTTTCTATAGCGTTAACTATGTTGCTGATGAGTGTGTGTAAGTGTGTATACATACATACATACATACATACATACATACATACATACATACATACATACACACACACACACACACACACACACACACACACACACACACACACACACACACACACACACACACACACACACACATATATATATATATATATATATATATATATATATTCGATTAGAGGTTGTGTTAACCTCATAAATGAATGGTTTCATCTAAGGAAATACTGGTTCATTACCTAGTATTTGGGGGAATTAATTTCCTTAAAATAATAGGCATATATATTTAAAAAAAAAAACATAGTTTATAGTCATATAAAAGAAGAAGGGGAACATGGAGATTGGGAAATCAATAATTGTTTATTATTAACAGCAAATTAATCATCTTCACTTACTGCTGTTTCAATTAGTTCTCAGTAAATATTAAGTAAATATTAGATTTATAGTTGACTGAATGGTATAATGAATCCATAAACATATAAAACATCCAAGGGTATATGATTCCTTCTTAATATATAATTTTGCATTTTAAATACCTTGTATGGAAAATCATCAGAGTGTACATAGGACAATAAAGATTGCATTAGGATGCGTTTGGAATACTAAGAATATATAGAAATATTTCTTATGCGTTGCTTCATTCCCTAACTCGACGCACATAAACAACATGACCTCCTAAACTCAAGATCTTTAGCGAGACACCACTTTAGGTATGGATGTACCTGATGTGACCCAAACTTTAAAATGGATGCAATACATGTTGAACGGAGTCCCATCCCTAAAGGATAGTAGCAAGGTGGGAAGAAACGGTCGTCGTACAAAATAAAGACTAATACCAAATCCATCTTCTGGTTACTTAATCAATTATTATTATCTCAACTAACACTGCGTAATTCCTGAAGTTGATCTAACGGAAATATGCTCCGACTGCGGATGATACCAGGTAGCCCAAACCGTGCCAGTGCCCTACTCAACGCCTCAACACACTAATCGATATATACCATTAGTCCCAAATATTTATACAGACACAACACACGCGTGGATATATATATATATATATATATATATATATATATATAGATATATATATATATAATAATATACATGCATACATACATGCAACATACATAAACATTCATACAACATACATACATACATACATACATACATACATACATACATACATACATACATACATACACACGCGTACACATGCACATGCTTTCATGCTCGTACGCACTCACAATCATACACATATAAATGTTAATAAGACAGTTTCTCGTGTAGTAGCGTTTCTTTTTTCTATTAAGATATGGGACTAAGATAAAGTTATATATTATGAATAAGTAACTAATGCGTTTTCAATATAAACAAAATCGTTAAATACTATAGCCAAATTTCGCCACAAATTTGTATATTTGATGTACATATTAGATAATATAGTTCTGGATACACCCGATCTCAAAAAAAAAAAAATATATATATATACTTGATGGTCACAGGTGGAACAACTTTGATAATAAATTTGCTCAATCATAACTAAACGACAATGTTGACAACCATATATATTAGATGTATTAACGATTTTCTCTCTTTTTTTTTCGCGGGGAAAAATAGAGAAAAAAACTCCTTAACAGACACTCCAACGGAAATTGAAATATAATCTATAGATTGCCGGGACAACGTACCTAAATGTTATATTAAGATTGCTTCCAATTTTTACCCTCGTAGTTGGGTGATTGATTGGTGAAAAAGAAAATGTTTGAGAAAATGAAATTAAAACGAAAGCTCATTTAATGTACTTGGTATTGAAACATCTACTGGAGTAACTTCCCATTGGCATTAAACTAATCTATATCACTGATCAGTACAGTTATATGATGCTTTCATATAGTATAAACAAAAGTTCGTGAATTTCAATTTTGTTTTAAGAAATAGTCCATTTGCTTCTTCCATATGCTCGAAGTAATTAGTAAACAAGTCTTTAATGGTAGATCTTTATATATTAATTAAACCGTTAATTAGGTAATAGTAAAGATTCTGCAAAGACCATATGTGTCTTAAGGGCGTGTATAAACACATAAATGTAATTAGCGGAGAGGGGGAGAAAAATCAACATATTTATTGACCTCCATATTTCAGGTAAAGTACGTAAGTTTATAAACATATGTGTGTATGTAAGTGTATGTATGTATGTATGTATGTGTGCGTGCGTGCACACATACATATATGTAAATAAATACACACGCGTATAGGCACAAATACATACACACATTAAGTATGTAAATATATGCGTGCGTATACAATCACAGGTATGTGTATTCAGATATTGTTTAACATATGTATGTGTGTGTGTGTACGTACATACGCAAGCGTATTTATCTATCTGTATATATATATATATGTGTGTGTGTGTTGTGTATGTGTGTGTGTGGATCAAAACAGTTTGATTCAAATTCGTTGTTACTCTTGAGTTTCAAGCGTGTTGCTAGTCATCGGCCATTTTAGATTTATAAATATATAATATCAAGATTCAGGTGAATAAGGGTAAGGCGGCTGATCGGGACAAAATTAAAATGCATACATAGCAACTATGTAAATAAATACACACACGTACAGACACAGATACATACACACGTTATGTCTGTAAATATATGCGTGCGTATATCATCACTGGTATAAATCTTAAATACTCCTTTCCCACATATGTAAAAACACTTTTCAATGTTTTACTTTGAGTTAGCAAACTCATTCTGTGACCAGCGATGATCGTGGAATCACAAAATATGCACATGTCGTGGATTATAAATGTTTTTAGATGTCCTTAATAGTATAGCTCGTGTATTCATCAGAAGAAAACGGTTTTTTTAATAATGATATAGTACTCCTTAATCAGTTAAGAAATTCGTTAGAAACAGGTGTAATGAATTGACACCTATTCATTGTTTGCTCTGTGTGTGTGTGTGTGTGTGTGTGTGTGTGTGTGTGTGTGTGTGTGTGTGTGTGTGTGTGTATGTGTGTGTGTGTGTGTGTTTGTGTGTAAACAGTAAAGCGAGTAGCCATATCATAGTGGCAGATGAATGTTACTGCTAGTTTATCCCTAGGCGGATTCTCTGCGTAGGCTTTTCCATCTACCCAAGCGTTAAACTAATACACCTGCTTGTTTTTCCTTCACCTGTCTTCGTCTTCTGTTTTCTGTAAATTTGAACTATATATACACACACACATGCACAACACACACACACACACACACACCACACACACACACCACACACATACATAATATATAAGTGTGTGACTAGGGGCGAGGGTGTTTCATCAGATTCTGTCATATTTCCCGGCGGAGGAGTCGCGAATTACGAGGCTCAATTTTTACTAATGTCCAGCGAAAGTGATATATATATATGCATCTTAGTTTCAGTATCATCTGGATTCTGCCTGTCTTATTTAAATAATAATTTGTTTAGAGAAATTGAGACATACACGTGTGTCTATTTCCCACAGAGATATACGCACACATATGCATTATGCATAATATAATATATATATATATATATATATATATATATATATATATATATATATATATATATATATATGTTATATGTATAGTATATATATATTATGTATATGTATATATATATATATGTATGTATGATATTATATAATATATATATATATATATATATATATATATATATACTGTACACGCACACACACACACACGTACACACACATAATTTTTATACATACATATAATATATAATATATATATATGCATGTATATATATATATATCTTATATATACATCATATGTATATATATATACATCATATGTATCTTATGTATGTATATATGCGTATATATGTAGATATGTAACTATCCTTTCTTTCTCTTCCCCTCTGTCTGTCTGTTGGTCTCTCTTTCTCTATATATTATATGTATATACAAATAAATACATACATGCGCGTGCACGTGCGCACATGCCCACATAGACACATACACACGCACACACATATATATATATTTACGCATGCATACACACGCAAGCACACACACTTAGTGACCGGTTTATTGAGTACAATTAGAAGCAGAAACCCCTACGCATATATGTATGCCTCATATGCCTCATTAAGAATTACACATACATATGCACACATATTCATATACATATCGAGAGACACATACTCGTTCCTACATTTATATCTATGCATACACACACACACGTGTCAGTACGTATACATACAAATACATACATATATTATGCATACACACACATATATATAACATACATACATACCTATGTATGTATGTATGTTATATATGTGTGTGATACATAATATATATATATATATATATATTATATATATATATATTATATAATATATAGATACATATATATATATACATATATATATATATATATATATATATATATATATATATATATATATATATATATATATATATATATATATATATATTATATATATATATATGCGTGTGTGTGAGAGAGAGAGAGAGTATTTGTGTGTATTTTTAGATGTAAACGTATAAAAACCTGCAAAACCATTTAATTACTTCCTATGTTTATTCTAATCCCTAACAGCAAGGATTTTATAGACATCATTATTATTCTTCAGTCATTTATTATCTTCATACCACAATATCTCCACCAATAGCTGCGAAATATAAAAAAGCTCACCTCATTTATCATATAATTTGTAACAACAATATTTTTTGGCGTTGCTTCAGAATGACGAAAAAATTGCTGACAACATCATGCCATCCTTGTACATCCTGACAGTTGAGTCAGACCATCGTATCTATATGCAGGAAAACCTAAGTACACTCATTATGTACCTCGTAACCCCGTAAAATATATCCCATGTATGTGGAAACTTCCTTATGCCAGAGGATAATTGATAACTTTGAATAGATAATTGTTGTAGTGTTGTTATCTAACTGTAGTTCAAACGTGATCGAGAAGAACTATGATCAAAATCAGCTTGCTCAAACTGGGCCCGTCACTCTGAAAAGGTACATGAAAAGGTTTATGAAGTCTTGGCTGAAGAGTAAAGACTATGCATCGTAATCTCGACAATCTTGCTTGTCACTCTATATCTTTTGCAATAGTAACAAAACAGGAAAGCGGTAGGTTGATCGTTACAGTGGATTCGGTGGACAGCCATATGTCATAAACATGTTAACAGCTGTTCAATGTAATTTCACAAGTTAGCAATGTTTTGACACCGGATGAATGCAGTAAGACAGTTTGATCACTTTCTGAACATCTTGGGAAAACCTGGCAACTAACACTTAGTAGCACTAGTTCCTTAGTAGCAGTACCAAATCAAGGATTTCTGCTAATTTCTATAATTCCCAGGTCGAAAGCCTTCCTGAATAGATCTGCCTGTTCATTGTTGTCGATGCGCAGATTTTCAGAGCGAGACTGGCTGTTTTACTTGCGAATTTTACTCAGTTTTATTCTCCTAGAAGTTTGTACTGAACCAGACCAGAGTACCTTAACCAGACCCTCGGTCCAGCGGCAGAAGTCTCTGACTCACATATGGACTTGTTTATCCACGCACCGAGTTGAAAATTATCATGGTTGATACGTACTCAGTTTTCATCTGCTACTCATCCTATATGGTGCCAACAACCTCGATTTCTGATGTGACAACATCCGCATATGCTTCCATGGCCCTTTGCGTCCTAATCCAAGTGCGTTTCTCCTCAAAACCTTTAACTTTTGCAGCAAGGAGTCGAGCATGGCAAAGTACAGGAGAGATGAAAGATGTCATCAGTAACACTCCAAGCGCACAATGTTAACCGATTCTGGGAGGTGACCATTGAGTTTGACCACCGAACAGATGCTGTTGTACATTGTAACGATCCATCCAGCTAAAGTGGACCTGACCCGGCTGTGCTTGGGAAAGCCTTAATAGAGTGATGTTAACTCCGTCGGAATCTTTAAGTCTGATCTACGTTTATCAGCGCCCGACCGAAAGGAGGCATATTCTCGATTCATTATTACTATGTATTGAATGAGATGAAATAGATAGATAAGATCGATAGATAGATAGATAGACAGACAGACAGACAGACAGACAGATAGATAGATAGACAGACAGACAGACAGACAGACAGATAGATAGACAGACAGACAGACAGACAGATAGATGAATGGAGAGATACATATGTGTATATAGATATAAGTGTACATACATATGTATGTGTATGTGCATGTATATATATATTTCTTTATTGCCCACAGGAGGCTAAACATAGAGGAGACAAACAAAGGGATTAAGTCGATTACATCAACCCCAGTGCGTAACTGGTATTTATTTAATCGACTCCGAAAGGATGAAAAGCAAAGCCGACCTCGGCGGAACTTGAACTCAGAACGTAACGGCAGACAAAATACCTATTTCTATTTCTTTACTACTCACAAGGGGCTAAACACAGAAAAGACAAACAAGGACAGACAAACGGATTAAGTCGATTAGATCGACCCCAGTGCGTAACTGGTACTTATTTAATCGACCCCGAAAGGATGAAAGGCAAAGTCGATCTCAGCGGAATTTGAACACAGAACGTAACGGCAGACGAAATACCTATTTCTATTTCTTTACTACCCACAAGGGGCTAAATACAGAGAGGACAAACAAGGACAGACAAACGGATTAAGTCGGTCGTTTACATCGGCCTCAGTGCGTAACTGGTACTTATTTAATCGACCCCGAAAGGATGAAAGGCAAAGTCGATCTCAGCGGAATTTGAACACAGAACGTAACGGCAGACGAAATACCTATTTCTATTTCTTTACTACCCACAAGGGGCTAAATACAGAGAGGACAAACAAGGACAGACAAACGGATTAAGTCGGTCGTTTACATCGGCCTCAGTGCGTAACTGGTACTTATTTAAATCGACTCCGAAAGGATGAAAGGCAAAGTCGACCTCGGCGGAATTTGAATTCAGAACGTAGCGACAGACGAAATACTGCTGAGCATTTCGCCCGGCGTGCTAACGTTTCTGCCAGCTCGCCGTATATATAATTAGACACACACGCACGCACTCGCACGCACGCACGCGCACACACACACACACACACACACACACACACACACACACACACACACACACACACACACACACACACATACATACATACATACATACATACATACATACGCTCTACTAAGATATGCTATGTTCTGCGTTTTAAAAAATGGTTGTCAAGCTATAGGCGATAAAATTCAAACAGCTTATTACTGTCTTACTTCGAGGACACTGCTGTTGTGAGTTAAGCCAAATCTTAATGATTTTTCGGCGGAAATGTAAATGATATATTTGTTGACGAATCAATTATCTTTTAATCTACGAATAACGTTCGTATAAATGTTCCCATGTTTGTATATTTTCTACTGCGCTATTAAAATTTAACTGCGCACTGGAAAAAGAAAATTAAATACATATGCCGGGTCCGAACGAACACAATGAAATGTTTATAATGGTATGTAGGTCAATACAACATCATGTTCAATACTGAGACTTCCTTCGGTCACGACACAAACCATGGGATTGCCCCTGGAAAGCTACCCTCCCAGGCACAAGTCCGGGCAAGGTTGTTTTATGGAAGACCAGCAGTCGCCCATGCAGTGTTATCCAAGGGAAAGGCAAAAGCCGATATAGCTTGGCACCTGTGACGTCGCAAATCATTTCTAAAGCTGAGTGAACTGGAGCAACGTGAACTAAAGTGTCTTGCTCAAGAACACAACACACTGCCCGGTCCGGGATTCGAGCTCACAACCTCACGATCGTAAGCTCGACACTCTAACCACTGAGCCATGCGCCTTCACAAATGTTCAATACACTGTAACCTGAATATTATAAACGGTATAATGGCGGCGAGCAGGCAGAATCGTCTGCATGCTGGACGAAATGTTTAGCAACATTCTGTCAGACTTTATGTTTAGAGTTCAAATTTCGCCAAGGTCGATTTAGCCTTTCATCCTTTCGGAGTCGATAAAATAAATGCCAGTGGAGCACTGGGGTCGATGTAATCGATTTACCCTCCACCGAAGTTACTGGCCCTGTGCCAACATTTTAAACAGCATTCAAGTGTATGTCCTTTTTCACGGTCACCAAAAGTATCTTGAATATTTTCAGGCTTACATGAAATTTTCGAGTGTATTGTATAAGTATTCTACGATCAGTGGAAAGGTGGAATATCATAACACGTTGCTGTCATAATAAATGCGCTTGGCACACTGTAACATAGACAGAAGACATATCTTAACGCATATCGTAACAAGGACAACAGACATATAGCATCATAAAAGAGTCAGTTTATATATCATAACTTGATATGAGGCAACATCGGAGGAAAATATATCTGCTCAAACTAAAAAGAAACAGCTTCGTATGGGTGTAAAGTCCTGCTTTTAATCAATAAAATTATTTTAAGGAAGTGCCATAAACGAGAGCAAATCTTTCCATTGCATAGATTGATTACAAAAAACAAAAAGAAAAAAAACGCTTGTTAGCCTTCACCATGAATGGATTGAGAAATCCATTTATGGGGAAAGCTAACAATGTTTGGAAATCCATAAAGTATCTCAAGTTGTTGATAATTTTCTCTGAAATATGAAACGCTGGAAAACAATTTTAATACTGAATTCTGTGGCAGGTACTGTGAACGCTGATGTCATTCATATATTCTGCGGTATTTTTCAAGATGATTCTCTATCATCAATTCTCTTAGGAATGCAGAACACACGATAGATCAATCAATCACCTTTTTTGCGAAAGGTGATCAACAAGCGGATCGACTTTTAACGATAGTAAAACAATTTAATGGCGATAGTGAAATGGAATATGGCCTTGATAAATACCCTAAGGTCATATTTTTTAAAGGAAAACTCTTAAAAATCTACAACATGCAGCTAGACATGGCTATCATAATCAACGAATCAGATGCAGAAGAAAAACTGTAAATATTTAGGTGTTTGTGAGGTGGGTGGCATCCAGGAACCATAAATACGCGAAGAATGCTATCGTAGAGTTGGAGCAATCCTAAAAATCGAACTTGATGGGAGAAACAGGATTGATGCTATCAACACACAGGCAATACCTATTCTGAGCTATAGCTTTTTTATCATAAAATAGTCCATCATTAATATCATAAAATAGTTCATTGATACAAAATTCTAATATGGGAGTTTGGACTCTCATATTAGAAGAAATAGTGGAAACAAACCTGCTTAAGTATTAGAAAATAGTGACATCGCTGTTCTTTGGGAATTTAGTATTCAAACTGATCAAGCTGTTCAGGCCAATAGACCAGATATTATAGTGAAATATCATGTTAGCTCATAGATATATCCATCCGAGGAGACGGCAACAGCTCAGTAAAAACGTTTGAAGAGTCAAGTAAATACAAGGACCTTGAAGCAGAAGTCTCAAAAACTGTACTTATGATCATCGAAGCTTTGGAGATAATACCAAACGGCGCTCTTTAATACCGAGATCAAAATACCAGAAAACCCTAAAATGTCAAAGCTGCAAAAAGATTGTTCCCACGGATACAGCCCACATCCATAATAGCATTAATAATAATAATAATGATGATGATGAGGAGGAGGATAATGATTTTTTATATTCACCACCAAGGCGACAGATGGGAAAATATTAAGAGGATATTACACAGACAGTTTACAGCAAAAGGGCGAATTTAAATAAAAATCGAATAAGAAAAGAAAAATGAAGAAAATGAAAGCATAAGCAAAGTATCACATTTTATAATGTCTTTAGAATAAGACTGTCACCCATGAACAATCAAAAGAAGCCCACAAATAAAGGATTATCTTGACGACCAAGGGTTAGTACCTTCTGCTTTCCTTTGGCCCACACATGTATGCTAAGGGTAGACCCATTTACTGGGGCCTTGTTCACATCTCTCACCTATCTTTCAACACATTTACTACGTAGCACTTCCTTGTCCACCTTCACTTTCATCTATGGAAGACCTACGATGCGCAAACACAACAACGATATTGATGTGGTTGCCGATTGGCCGTGGATTCAGACTTGATGTTTTGTTTTTTATTATTCTTGATATTGTTGTGGTAGTTGTACTGGTGAGTGACTGATTTTAGCACTGTTTCACGTTTTATCAATTTACCGGATTTTTTCTTTTTTTTTTTTTTTTAGCAGAAGT
>NC_043009.1:56687224-56722224 GCF_006345805.1 Octopus sinensis | reverse complement strand
CAGAATTGTTTCCGAACTGATCAATTCGAAATGCTCTGCACATAAGAAAGCTTCAAATATTATGTAACTAACTCAGGGACAGGATCGAGATGAGATATGTGCGTAGGATGTAAATTTCAATTTTTATATATTTATTATACATCACGTACACAATAACCGGGTTTGTGATTCATCTTTATATTTCGTATCTTTTCATTTGTCTTGCTCGCTTACGTTCTGGCGTTTGCTAAATTTTCCTGAGAACAATCGTTTCATCGTTTCTTAGTGGTAAGACCATAGGGGGTCTACTTCTAGCATAATGGATGTCCACTTAGTGGTCATCTCTCTTATATGTATGAAATATAGTTTTTCCGAATCTTCAAATTTTTCAATATGCTAGACCACTGGTTTTAAATTGATATTAATCAAATTAATATTCAATTTTTCACCCTCATTATTTTATATATATATCAGGTTAGCTGAGTTAGAGGTTAAAATAACCGTCTGGGGATAGAAGTATCCATTATACTACCGGTATATCATCCATGTTTAACATGGGCATACATATGCAAGTAAGCATATTATGCTCATGAATTATAGGCAAAGATAAGGATAAACAAGAGTTTATCCAGAATCAAAATTTAAAGAAAACAAAAAGTGGAGAAATAATGATGAACAACAATTGAATGATATCAATTATTATTTATTCATTCAATACATATAGACTGCATCCCATCTAACAGCTGTTTTTGCTTCTAATGTTGTATGGTATTGCCATTGATATGCTAAAAATATTTATCATATTTGGTAATGAAACCCATCTGAAACATGGAGCTTCACCAGAGTGAAGAATAAATTAAAAAGAACCTAGAGAAGAAAAAGGAGAAGTTAGACATGGTTGTTATCATACCATTTTGCTTGTGTATCTCTTTGGGACGTTAAGTAAATTACTAAACTTAAAATAGTAATTGTTGGATTAATCCTTTGTATGGGGTGGGATACAGGATAACATACATTACAAGATACATCAAGAATGTACACACACACATACATAATACTAAAACTCACAGTTTGTCTATTTTCCTACCATTTGATTAAGATGATAACGATTACAAATAAAATAGTCATTTCTCACTTTAAGAAAAAAAGTCGTGTTGAAAATGTCGACACTTCAAAGAGTTGTGCCAGCTACTGCCGTCCGTCCTCTTTTCTTACTTTCTTTTTTCTTCCCTTAAGTATTTATACAACTTTCGGAGCGCTGTGGACTCGAAAGATAGAAATTCTCCCTATATTTTGATGAGCTATTTTTGAATCAAGGGTACTTGATAGTTTTTCTTAAAGGGGAATAATTACTATTTCATTTAAAATACAATATTAATCTTTATCATCAAATCTTTATCATAAACGAAGATCAGTTGCAATGGGAGGAGTTAAATCTCATAAGAATGGAAAAAGAGACAACAAATGGGTTGTACCTTATAATGAAACTCTTTTAAGAACATTCAAATGCCACTGCAAATTTGAAATCGTTGCCTTAGTGAGGTCAATTAAGAACGTCATTCAGTACATACAGAAAATAAATGACCAAGCTGCTGTTCAAATAAACAAAGATAACGAAATTAGTCAATATATATAGTGGGCCATCCGAAGCAGTTGCATCTATTTTAGGATTTTCAATTCATGAAAGAGCAACTACAATAGTGAAATGGCAAGTTCGTCTACCAGATGAACTAAGAATATTGCTCTGAAATTATGAGGATATACTGTTGTGTCTGGAGAGAGTCATTTTCTTTTTGTGCCTTATAATGTAACACACTCACCGGTAAAATTTCCACTTCTTATTTTTATTTTCCTAAAATTTTCGTTGCGTCTTGCAACCTTTTCAATAGTCTTGATGAGGATATATATGGCTATCAATGAACGACATATGAGAAAAACATTGACAGAATTCTTTTCATTGTGCATCAATGATAACTTTGCAAAAAACATTACTTTATGCTAAAGCACCCATGTATTTCACTGGAACAGTAGTAACAAAAAATGGCAAAGAAGAAAGCGAGGGGAAAGAGTAGGTCATTTGAATGGCTTCAAAGAAGAAACACTTGGTCGTGTTTATGTTGTCATATTAAAGGCAGGGGAACTGTGTTATTTAAGAATTTTTGCATGAAGTTCAAATTAGTACTTTTTCCTTTCTCGCTGCGTATCGACATTTTCAATTTGGAGGTTCAATTTGGCGGGTTCATCTAGTGTATATATGTATATATATATAATGTACACATACATAGATTGTATATATTTTTAATATACTTTGCAATATATACTGTACAATATTCTTTTCCTACACATATTCATAAGCATGTATGCATACGTAAATTATCATAAAGAACATATACAATTCATATGCACATACACACACGTGTGTGTGGAGAGAGAGATGGGGGGGGATTATACACACATTATATACCTACATACACACATATATATAGATAAATAGATACATGCGTACATATATAGATAATGCATAAATACATATATATACACACACACACACGCGCATATAAATTTATATACATATATATATACATTTATATACATACATATATATATATATATATATATATATATATATATATAATGTATATATATATGTATGTATGTATGTATATGCATATATTTATGCTTGTATTTATAAGTAAAAATACGTATATACACGAATGTACATACGCACGCCTGCATATATGTATCTATGCAAGTATGTGTGTACGAACTGTTAAGAGCGTATGTGAATGCGTATTTTCTTGGCTCGAGCATTTTGGTTTTTTTCAAAAAAATTCTCCGTCGTCATTGGTCCGAATCAAAATGATTTCCTGTTTCTCTGCGAACATATTATCTTCCAGCAATAATGAAGAATGAGGTATTTGCATCGTCGACATATAGTCACCCCCACCTCCCTGTACCAACCTCTGGCACACCAATATTTAAGTAAAAGCTTAGTGTTTTGTTTATAATGCCATGAGTTCGCCCATCCCATCCCACGGACTGAGTAAAAACTTACTTTATTCAAACGCTATGTGTTAATATGTGTATGTTCGTGTCTGAGTGTTGGGAAGAGACGAGCATGTAGTTATGTGGTGCATACATACACAAATATACACTTGTAAACACACACTCGCACACACAACACACACACACACACACACACACACACACACACACACACACACACACACATGTATATAGTTATCTGGCCGCCTATCCACCCGAGTGTATGCGTGTATGCTATTGCATACAATGTAATATTCCTACACGCACTCGGTAAAGGATATTGCGCATTATTTATGATATATTAGGTTGCATTATTTCCTCTGTCATTTTATATTATTGAGCACTTTCTATCAATAATATAAAGGTATATTGAAATACATACTTTTGCTTTTAGCTTATACTTGCTTCAGTCATTAGACTGCAGCCATGCTGGGGCAACGCCTGACATTTTTTTAGTCGACTGATCCCAGTACTTGATTCCAGTACTTTTTCTTGAAAGCCTGGTACTTATTATATCGATCTTTTAGGTCAAATCGCTAGGTTACACCAACACCGGTTGTCAAGCAGCGGTGGGAGGCAAACACAAATACACACATGCACACGCATTAGCGCGCGCACACACACGCACAAACGCACACGACGAGCTTTATTCAGTTTCCATCAACCGATTCCACTCACAAAGATATAGTAGAGGACCCGACGCTATAGAAGACACATAGTGTGACTGAACTCAGAACCATGTAGTTTGGAAGCAACCCTCTTACCACACAGCCACACCTAATACACACGCACTCTGTGTGTGCGCGCGCGTGTATGCATTTAAGTACACATGATGGGCTTCTGTACGTATTATATCTCTACCCTATTTATCTCACAAGCGATTAACCAAGAGATAGGGTGAATATGCGCACATATGCATGCCTACAAAATGCATTCGTCATACATAGATATATACGTTTTATTTAGTCTAGATAAATTCTCAGGGCTAAGTTTGAAGAGAAATGTTATTAAATATGTATGTAAGCATATACAAAGGGGTATTGTATATATATATATATATGTGTGTTTATATGCGTATATAAAGTAGAAATGTATTCATGTCACATTATTAATTATCTACTAAGGCTTTTAATGTAAATAATCTTTGGTAGCAGATTAAATGCATATTTTGTAAACACTAAAAACCAAATCAGTGTCAATCGGGTGGACAAAAATTAGATTTAACACATATCACATATGCACACACCCACAAGTATATACACTCATGCACACATATACGTAAACCGAGATAAATTACATACGCACAAATATCTATATCAATCTATCACTCCCTTCCTCCCTCCCTCCATTCACCCACCCATCTATCTATCTATCTATCTATCTATCTATCTATCTATCTATCTATCTACTATCTATCTATCTATCTATCTATCTATCTATCTATCTATCTATCTACCTACCTGTCTATCTATCTAACTAGCTCTCCCTCCATCCCTCCCTCCCTCCCTCCATCCATCCATCCATCCATCCACTCATCTGTCTGTCTGTCTGTCTGTCTGTCTGTCTGTCTGTCTGTCTGTCTGTCTGACTGTCTGTCTATCTATCCATCTGTCTATCTATAGCTTGTGGGTATACTTAGATGTACGACGGCTCGTGTACGAGTTAGAGGTCCGGGTAGATTATCATTATTCAGTCAGCTTCCAGTAAACGTTTGTGCGTGCGTGCGTGCGTGTGTGTGTGTGTGTGTGTGTGTGTGTGTGTGTATGTGTGTGTGTGTGTGTGTGTGTGTGTGCGTGTGCGTGTGCGTGTATGAATGTATAAAACCATTCATACAGACACACTCGTACATATGCTTGCAGGAATTCGGATACATATGTCCGGGTATTCAGTCCTATTCTCAAATTAGATGCGTGCCAAACTCTTCGGTGCCGAACGTTTCCAAAAGTTTTACAGTACACCAGGGCTCGTTTGCCCCTCCTTCTCAATACAGATGTTATGCCTTACCCCAAGCTACCACACAGATACATGCAATTTTAATCATATAGACAAATTAATTTTTCACAAAATGATTCCTTATACGTACGTATTTATCGCTTGTGCATTTTCTACTTGTACACGTTTCATGTGAAATCATGGCTCCTATACATACATACATACATACATACAATACATACATGCATACATACATGCATACATGCATACATATATATATACAGTATATATATATATATATATTCACTGTATATATACACACGTATGCATATATATATATATATATATATATATATATATATATATATATATATATATATATTTGATAAGTAGATTGTGTCCATACGGCTTACGGTTTAGCAACTAACTCTGTTACGATTGTTAAGGACTATAATTGGTTTCATAACAAGCTAAAGTTCGTTACGTAAATAATAACGTGTAGAATGCAGCTTAGCTAATCACCAGGTCCTTGTTACCTTAATGAGGGCCGCAAGAAGTATAAATGAATCATCAAGCTAGCCATCAAAAAATGGACAGTCGAAAAAAACAAAAAGGAAGAGGTAAAATCGGCGTTAATATAATTATGCTTGTGTCAGAGAGACTTCTTTTGAGAGACTTTATGCATTAAAAGTCACATCACAATCAGAATGACATTAGGAGACCGCCAGACACCGGTGATTCGCCTTGATTTAACGTCCTCAGTGACACACATGTATAGTCATTCTGAGCTAAATCGGATCTTTGTTTCCAATATAGAAACCAGTAAATAAAAAAACATTGTTTCTGATTTGTAAACACGCTTTTAAGCTAGTGCCATTCTATTTTTGCACATTACTTTATAACTGATATATACGTTATTTCTTTAATTTAATGCTGTTGCAAGTGCGGCTGTGTTGTAAATAGCTTGCTTACCAACCACATGGTTCCGGGTTCAGTCCTACTGCGTGGCACCTTAGGCAAGTGTCTTCTACCATAGCCCCAGGCCGACCAGAGCCTTGTGAATGGATTTGGTAGACGTATATTTATATGTGTATGTATGTATGTATATATATCTATATATATATATATATATATATATGTATATATGAGTGTTTGTATGTCTGTATTTGTCCCTCCACCATCGCTTGTCAACCGATGCTGGTGTGTTTATGTCTCCGTAACTTAGCGGTTCGGCAAAATATACCGATAGAATAAGTACTAGGTTTACAAAAAATAAGTCCTGGGGTCCATTTGTTCGACTAAAGGCGGTGCTCCAGCACGGCCGAGGTCAAATGACTGAAACAAATAAAAGAATATATATCACGTGACCGACCAGATTATTGCTAGTTAGAATGCGCTTTGCATCGCTTTAGTTTTCGAATGATGTCACCCTGCTGGCTAGGAGAGCAGGCGAACATTGCTGATTAGAAGGTTAGCCAAACCCAGTGGTACCGGTCTACAACTGAGTGGGGTGGAACAACATGAAATTAAGTGTTTTGCTCAAAAACACAATGCGCTGTTCGGTGGGGAAATCGAACACACATTTGCTTGGTCGTGAATGCAACGCCTTAACCACTGGGTCACGCACCTTCACACACATGCACACACGAAAACTTATGCACACGCACACATCAGCTTAGCCGTCACTTGCAAGCGAAAACCAACACAAACATTCATTCTCTTGACTCATTGAGCATCGTGGACGTGACTGTTGGAGGAAAAGAGCGCTATCCCAGCACTCACGTGATACTCATTTTTGCCTGAGTGAACTGGAAGAATGTAAAATGATGTGCCTTCATCAAAGCCACAACGCTCTGCCCTATGCTGAAATCAAACTCGTGACGTTATGATTATGAGCCCAACACCTTTACCACACATCTTCATATACATACATACAACACACGCACGTATGCACTACTACCTATAGACACATACAAACAAACACAATATCCCCCCTCTCTCTCTCTCTTTGAGTCTCTCTCTGCCTCTCTGCCTCTTTCTTTCTCTATCTCTCTCTCTTCTCTCTTCTGCATCTTAATCTTTTATTTTTTAACTGTTTCGTTCATTGAAATGCAGCCATTCTGGGGTACCGTCTTGAAGGGTTACGTCCAGATCGACTCAAGTAGGTTTGTTACTTATTCTATCGTTCTCTTTTGCCGAAACGTTAAGTTGCTGGGACGTAAACAAACCAACACCAATTGTCAGACAGTGGTGAGGGTACAAACACAAACATAGATACATGCACACACATGTGTATATATGTGTATACGTTATCGATGGCTTTCCACACAGTTTCCGACAACCAAATTCACTCACAAAGCATTGGTCAAACGGGTGGTGCAATTGAAGACACTTGGCCAACGTACTACAGGTTGAGACTGAACCCAAAAGAATTGGTTGCTAATCGAGCTTCTTAAAACCACACAGCTATGCCAGAGCCTGTAAAGTATACACACACACACACACACACACACACACACATATATATATATATATAAACCCTCCTTCTTTCCTGAGCGTCCAATAATACTTTATTTGTATCTCGTCCTCGCGTTGTTGTGTTTTTTGTTTTTTTGTGTTTTCTTGTTTGGATTAACTTTATATTATATATATATATATATATATAATATATATATATATACTTTGATACTTTGATACTTTGATAGGTTCGGCCATTATTGGCCCAGGCCATGTCTAACTTAATATTCTTTTATTATTTTATACGTTTCAGCCCAAAGGTTGTGGCCCAGCTGGAGCAACACCGGTAAAAAAAAACTGGCCAGCTAGCCTCTACAGAGAATCGAACCTTGTTCTCAAATTCTGACTGAGCGGTCTGTACCATTAAGTCAAGAGACTCATATGTATGTGTGTGTGTTCGTGTGAACGCGTGTGCGTGCGTGTGTACGTGCGTGTGCGCGTGCGTATATATATATATATTTGTATGCATCTATGTACACAATTAAGTGTTATGAGGTAATGAATACCTTGACAGTCAGGTGTCACGAGGTACTGAACACTTGAGTTTGTAGCTTCAGTCTGACGTAGAGATGGGTGATGTCTTGTTTTTATATTAAAATACGTAAATATGATGTTGAGTTGTATAAAAAGAAGCAAAAAACAAAAAAAAAAGAATAAGAAAAGAAATTATAGCCAACACAGACGTCTAAACTGCATAAACCTAAGAATACGTAATATTCTGAGTCCTTCATTTCACCTATTAAACTATTCAGCACCAACCGATACGAACTATCTGCGTAGGTGCAAGAAATAGCAGCTGTGTGTCCTTGAGACCGCACCCAGTTCTCTTACATAAGAACGGAATATATGATATATTAGATCAGTGGTTCTCAAAATGACGATATCAGAGAACCACCCTATTCCACTAAAATGCGGCGTTGGATTAACCATTAAGCAAAATAAGTATGTACTTAAGGCATCAAGGGAAAAGGGGCACCACAGAAATGGTAAATGGTTTACAGCACTAAAGAAATCACTTTAAACTTGCTAAAATAGTTATTCCAAGTTGTTTATATGATTGGTAATATAATTTCAAAGTGTTCATGGTGTCATAGTGAGGATCTTATCAAATACTTCGCAATTAAAAGCAAGGAGAAAGATTTTCAAATAGAAATAAAGTGGATGCATACAAAAATAAACATTATTTTCCATCTTACTGTTAGGTTTCTTTCATTTTGAAAAATAACAGTTTATTTTATGATTTGTTATCGTTTATATTTTGAGTTACACATAAGCGGAGGAGTGACTGTGTGGTAAGTAGATTACTTTTATTCATTAAATTTGCCATGAATGCAGTACATAGATGTAGCTTTGCGGGCTGGACGTAAACATTGATGGTATGAATGATGGTGAAGGAACAAAGATGGTGATGGGAGAAGACGAAAGCGCCCGCCGACTTCCGCTTCTCTAAGACAATGTTCTTTTTTCAAAAAATCAAAAAGTCACAAAATTTCACAAAAGTCGCAATGAGGCAATGAACCTCTTTCTCAATATGATGCAATGTTCTATTTTTTGTTTAAAAACATTCAAAAAGTTCAAGTCACCCGGCCGACCAGCGCTCTTGCTTCATTGAGGCAATCATTCTTTGTCAGGCCGTACCATGCAGGTATAAATTGAAAGGAGTCCTCCGGGAAGGAATTCACGATCCTGCACAGATCACTATCCCATAGGACCTCCGCAGCCACCTGCGAAGGCCACTCAGGGTCCTCCGTGCAGGACCGAAGTCTCTCCCTTTGGCCTCTCCTTTCCATTTTCCCTATTTCGTTTTCAAGTGTTCCTCCTTTGTGGAAGAGGACCACATATTGATCCTCCGGCGGCACACCCGCCTGAGGAGACTTGGGAGGCGCCGTCTGCGTGTTACAATCCGCCGGCGGCGTCCCGTTTCTTTTTTTACCTTTTTTTCCCTGGGCCGCGGGAGGGTGAGGTTCCTGTGTTGCACACAACGGGTCCTCTATTTCTCCCGCAGCTCCCGGGTCATTCGGTGGGTCACCATTGTTGCTCATCTTTCTTTTCTTTTTTGAGGATGTAGCAATTTCCTCGTTCTGTTTCTCTCCCTCCATTGGGGGAGCAGGGAGAGATTCCACCATTAACTGTTCCAGGATCCTACTTTGGTCCCTGGGGCAGTTCTTCTTAATTTGGCCGGTCTCCAGGCACAGTGACACTTGGCGGGGGGGGGGGGGCGTCCCTCAAGCATCACCGGATACCTGGACCCGGCCATCCTCAAGAAATCTGGAAAAACCAGACTTTCGGCTGATTGGGTCCATAGGGTCAAAACAGCTTTCGACCCCTCCCAATCAGCCGCAGGCAACATTTTAACACTCAGCAGCTTGGTACTGCTACCACTCAGACCCCGGCGGATAGAGTCCTCTATCCACTCGGGCTCAACTCCGGGTGGTAGGCCACAGATCCAAGCTTTTAATAGCTTTTTCCCCATGTAATTTGGCAAGAATAATATTTCTTTGCCATCAAGGGGCTGGCCTGCAAAGTCGCAAGCTTCTTGTGGGGAGTCAAATAGCAACCAGACCGTTGCATATTTGACTCCCTGTGAGATAAATTTAACGGCTGGCATGTAGTCCGCCAGCTCGTTCAAAATAGTGGCCTTTGGGAAGACGGCTATGGTGTCTAGCGACTTCGAATAGATCCTCAACACCACGGTCTTCCTTTCCAGCTCTTTTAAATATTTTTTGGGAGGTGTCAACTCCCACACAAGAATTTCCTTTGTTTACTTACCAACCACATGGTTCCGGGTTCAGTCCCACTGCGTGGCACCTTGAGTGAGTGTTTTCTACTATAACCTTGGGTTGACCAAAGCCTTGTGAGTGGATTTGGTAGACGGAAATTGAAAGAAGCCCGTCGTATATATATATATATATATATATATATATGTGTGTGTGTGTGTGTGTGTGTATGTGTGTGTTTGTCCCCCCACCATCGCTTGCCAACCGATGTTGACGTGACTACCTCTCCGTAACTTAGCGATTCGGCAAAAGAGGCCAATAGAATAAGTACTAGGCTTACAAAGAATAGTCCTGGGGTCGATTTGTTCCACTAAAGGCGGTGCTTCAGCATGGCCGCAGTCAAATAACTGAAACAAATAAAAGGATACACGGGGTCACCAAAATCTTTTAAGTGCTTACGGCCTCTATGGGTCTTAATCCGGCCTTGCTAAAATGCGAAATGTTAATACTCCTCCTTACTTGTTATTAATGAGAAATCAAAACAGAATTTGCAGCCATTTTAATTCTTCTTTCTTCGCTATGGTCTTGGACAAGTTCAAAAGTTTAAAGTCATCGAATTTTATCAAAGAATGGCAATTTCAGTTACACTTTCCATTCCCTACAGTCCCTTCCATGTAAGAAACACTGCCACATAGGCTGCTCAACCACGTAATTCCAGGTTCAGTCCCACTGTGTGGTACCTTGGGTAAGTGTCTTCCACTGTAACCTCCGGCCGACCAAAGCCTTGTGAATGGATTTAGTAGACAGAAACCGTAAGAAACCCGTCCTAGGTTTGTGTGTGTGTGGTGTGTGTGTGTGTGTGTCTGAGTTTTGTCCCCATCACTGCTTCGCAATCAGTGTTGGTGTATTTACGTCCTCGTAACTTAGCGGTTTGGTAAAAAATAAAAAAGACCGACACAATAAGTACAAAGCCTTAAAAAAATATATAAATTCTACGGCTGATTCGTTCGACTAAAATTCTTCAAGGCGGAGTGTAATGACTGAAGCAAGTAAAAGAATAAAACAGTAAAAGAATCCTACATAAAATTAAAAACAATGTGTTGTCTTTGGAACCATCTTATTGGAGTTGATCATGGGTCAAACAACGACAACTACTGAATACTAGGTACTTTGGCAGCCTCTAAGTCAGGCTTGTGCAAGCGTTTTCAAGAAGCGGGCCGCATGAAACATGGCACTTCTAAAGCAGCACTTCTGACAAAATTCATTGTAATTTTTCGTTAGGTGTGCCATTCACAAAGTCCCGTGGGCTTCACTTTTCCCATGACTGCTCTATGTTTCACTGGAAATAACAGTCGAATCACAGCTTTTCGTTTTAAAAAGTGAGCGACATATCAGAAGGTCTCGCCGTTAATACACCATAACTGAGAAAGGCAAAACAAAGAACAAAAAACAAAAGACAACAACAATAACAAACAGGATGGTCTCTGCTGGAATGCATTTACTAATAAATCTACACCAGCAGGGCTGACTTGGCGCTAAGCTGCTAAGCAGCAGGTATGTTACTAAACGATCTGAAAGAAATGATTAAAGAACAAAGGTTAAAGACGAAATGAAAATGAATGTCACATTATTTGAGCTTCTATAAGCTCGACCGTATGAAACATAATATCTGTGGCGTCAGGTTGCTTGATACGCATTAATCATATCACAGTATAAACATACTGCAGCGAGAACTCTATAATATTTCTGTCAGTATGTGAATACGATGACTTTATAATCGCCATCTTGTTTGTCTTGGTTGTTAATCATTCTCAGAAAATTATCGCATATTATCGAACTTTGGGTCAGTTATTCCATTTACTGTAACCTCAATCCCTTCTATTGTAAACCCTTGAGACAAAAAAACTTTGAAAGTTTTAACGAAGAAGGCTGTGTTCGCTGGGAATGTTATTTACACAAGAATATTTCGTAAAATTGTGGAGGCAAGAGGCCAGGGAATTTTTGATATATAAATAGTTTTCCACCTCTTACGTACAAATTTTGGCTATAATAAAACTGCGATGATTTGCTGATTAATCTCACTGTGTGATAGCATGAAAATTAATCTCTCTGTGACGATACTAAAGTATTTAATCTCAAAGTAAAATCAAATTATTTTTCACATATCCCGAAAGAAAGGCTGTCATATTTATCAAAATCTATTTTGCTAATATATTGTAAACACCCAGCCTTGCATTGGGATTTATCGAGTCTCATGAATTCTTCTGCAATACGTAGTAAACCCTTGAGACAAGAAAAAAAAAAAGACTTTGCAAATGTTAACGATGAAGGCTGTTTTCTTGGAATTTTATTTCCACAAGAATATTTCTCTCTTACTCCCACCCGCTGTCTCTCTCTTTCTCGATCCATTCTTCTTTGAAGTAGCCTTTTTTAGCACCATACATCTTTAAAGAGACCTCCCTTGGACGAAATACTGCGGCTAGAATTTAACAACGTGCAGGAGTGGCTGTGTGATTAGAAGCTTGCTTGCCAACCACATGGTTCCGGGTTCAGTCCCACTGCGTGGCACCTTGGGCAAGTGTCTTCTACTATAGCCTCGGGCCAACCAAAGCCTTGTGAGTGGATTTGGTAGACGGAAACTGAAAGAAGCCCGTCGTATATATATATATATATATATATATATATATATATGTATGTATGTATGTATGTATGTATGTATGTATGTATGTATGTATGTATGTATATGTTTGTGTGTACGTGTGTGTGTTTTCCCCACCATCTCTTGAAAACCGATGTTGATGTGATTACGTCCCCGTAACTTAGCGGTTCGGCAAAAATGACCGATAGAATAAGTACTAGGCTTAGAAAGAATAAGTCCTGGGATCGATTTGTTCGACTAAAAGGTGGTGCTCCGGCATAGCCGCAGTCAGATGACTGAAACAAGTAAAAGAATAAAAGAATATTATGTGTCATATTGGTTTCAAATTTTGTGTCACAAAGTTAGCAGTTTTAAGGAAGGGGATAAGTTGATTACGTCGACCCCAGTGGCACTGGGATCCGAAAGGATGAAAAGCAAAGTCGACATCGGCGGAATTCACAACTCAGAACGAAATACCATTGCTGCAAGTGTTTATCAACAAATATACATTAAGTATGTGATATTGATAATGTATGTGTATAAGTAAGTATGTGTGGGGGGTGGTATTTGGGTGGGTGTCTGTGTGTGCAAAGATTAAATGCTGGCTTTAGGCATTCCTGTTCATAATTATAAACAATACGGAAACAGGTACATCATCAAATTTTCTTCCTTTTAATTTTACAGTTGGTCATACAACATTATTATTTTGTTACAATGACCGACACGTGTTTCTGCAGCACAGAGTACGTGCAAGTGCTCACGAAACCCAGCATAATCTTCTGTGCACCTTCATTTAGGGTCCTTCAACAAGCGTGTTTCGCAGCGAATTGAGTTAATTTATTTATTTGTTGCTAGTTTAAGATACCGAGTGATGTGATGGGGGACATGTTGAAATCTGATATGGCTATAAAGTTTACATCTAGGGTGACCTCTACTTAACACCAGTGCAGAGCGGAAAATAAGGTTTAATCCATGTTTAATTAGGCCAAATCGTATCTGAATACCGCATCTGCAAGCGCTTATCAACAAACTTACATTAAGTATGTGATATTGATATGTTTAGGTGTAATTGTGCGTATGTGTGTGTATCTGTGTGTGTGTATGTATGTGTGTGTGTAATATACACATTTACATATATATATATATATATATATATAATATATATATATATGTATATATGTAAGTATATATATATATATATATATATATATATATATATATATATATATATATATATATATATATATATATATATATGCATATATGCATATATGTCATGTCACTCTTAGTGCTACTGGTAACATGTGACCCTGTACAACCTGTCGAGTGGTCGGGTCGTCGGCGGCTAACCCGGCAACCCTACCAAGCCTGCCTGGTAATGAGGGTGGCTTTTATTGGACAAACTGCAGGATGAACTCAGTAGAGTCAACAACCGTGCAACAGCCAGGAGTAAGAACACTTTTTTTTTTTGTTTAGACAGCTCAATAGAAGGTGGAAAACTCTGATGTGATACCTGCATCCAAAAATGTAAACTAGTTCTGTTTGAACAAATAAACCCTTTGCTTAGAGAATGAAATTGGCCATGTGAGAAGCCTTTCCTCAATTTAAAAGGCTTCAGGCACAGGTGTTGCTTGATTTTTAACATCTCTATTATGTGTTGCGTAGCTGAAAATGCAAAACATTCAACGAAAAAATTCTATGATGAAATGAAGGCATATTATCTGAATGAGCGGTGAGATCTGTGAATACCTGCTACAGGTGGCGCCCATCGTTGCTTCATCAGTGCAACAGAGTAGAGGTCCATAACAGGACAGGGAAACCACATTTGCGCTGCACATGTTTAAGGGAGCAATTAAGCGATGGTATTGCTTGAAATCGAGTTGCAGCTGTCATGTATGTATGTATGTCAGGTCGCTATTGGGCGCTACTGGTAACATGTAACCCAGTACAACCTGTTGCATGGTCGTGTTGTCGGCAACTAGACTGGCAACCCCATCAAGCTTGCTTGGTGAGGAGGGTGATTGTTGCACACTCTACAGGACGAAAAATAAGATCTGTCAACGAGCGGAAGAACTCATGAGCAGTCATCCAACAATATGTGTACATGTGTATGTATGTAAGCATATATGTGTACGCAGGAACGTGGAAACACCTGGATTAATGTCCAGGCGCTCGGTTTTCCCACTGGAAGTGGGAGGCCCCTCTACTGTTACACAACAATTCTCTAGGAGAGGGAAACTCTGAGAGAAAAGCTGCAACACTGACAATATTCGATGGAGTAGACTAGTTCTTCTTTTCGAGTTTATATCGTCAGAGAGTGGGATTGGATTTGTGCAAATCCTTTCTCTACTATAAAAAATCATCATGTACAGGCATCACTTGAAAAGAAAAGTAAGACTTGTCACAAAAATGGCTGGTCGTAGCCTACGTATGTGTGGGACTTTCGATCAGGAGATGGCAATACTCGAACATGTGTGTGTGTGTGTGTGTGTGTGTGTGTGTGTGGTGTGTGTGTGTGTGCGAGTGTGTGCGTGTGCGTACGTATGTGTATGTGTATGTGTGTGAAGTTTCGAGCTACAGCTTCCAGGCCGTATGTCCCCTGCCCAATTCAGGATCACAGCATATAGGTACACTGCAACATAATTTCTTTATATATATATATACCGATACGGCTGTACATAAACTTAGATATGTTTCAACCCCAAATTGGTCCAGGCCATGTCTAACTTAATAGCACCATCTGATAGGATTATCTAAATCCTGTTTAAGTCAAGTTTTGTTTATAGTCCATTCAGGTAGTAAGTTCTTGTTGAGTGAGTTGTATCCAGATATGGGTGGCTTATCCGGTATTCCTTGAAGAAATCTGTCCAGACTCCGTTTAAAGGTGATAGGATATATACAGTAATCCCTCGCCATATTGCGGTTCACCTATCGCGCACTCAGTACATTGCGGATTTTTCTGGCTAATATATGTAAATTTATATCGCGGACTCTTCACTATTTCCGAGTTTCTACGGCCGATAGGTATTTATATTTTTTTTAGATTTTAATTATTTCTGTGGGAGGTTTCGGAACGTAACACCCGCGATAGCCGAGGGATTACTGAGTGTGTGTGTGTGTGTTGTGTGTGTGTGTGTGTGGTGTGTGTTGTGTGTGTGTGTGTGTGTGCGAGATGGTATCAAAAAGTTCCTAGAGTTGTTCTTTAGCGTACCAAGAGATGGCAACACGCGGTTGCGTGTGCAGTGACCTTCATGAGGAAGTGTGCCGAGTGACATCGCTGAGTTTACTCTGCAAGTTGTGAAATTTGTATTTTTGTGTTCACGTGGCTGCAGTCTGCGATTTTTGTCATAGAAAGCAAGCTGGAACAAAAACCCGACGTGAAATTTTGCGTTAAACTTGAGTAGTCTGATACAGAGACATTGAGCAAGCACGGGTGCTTCAATAGAGAAAATACTTCCCTAAAAGACGATGAGCGATCTGGAAGATCTGCCACGAGCGTCACCCCCGGAAATGTGTAGATAATTCCTTAACTTGTGCATGAGGATTGTCGGAGGACAATCAACAACGTTTTGAAGCGTTTGAAGAACATTCCGCGAAAGCGATCGGAACCGTGGAGCGCGAAGAACTGGATTCTTCACCTGCCACATTGCACCCTGTCCTCGAGCACTTCTCGCTCGTGAGCTTCTCGACAAAAGCAACATTTTATAGCTTCTGCACCCACTCTATTCACCATATTTAACACCTGTGGACTTCCATCTCTTCCCTAACATGAAAATGCAGATCTTAGGTTGCCGTTTTAACATCGCTGTCGAAGGTCTAGAGCGAATCGCAGAAGTTCCTCAACTCACTTACGGAAAACCACTACCGGGCCAGATTTCAAAAGTGGCAGGAACGCTGGGGCTGGTGTATTGCTGCGCAAGGTGACTATTTCGAAGATGTTGTTAAAACTTAGGTAAATAAGTTATTTGTTATTAATCATAACTAGTCCGGGAACCTTTTGATCCCACCTCGTATATATATGTATATATATCATTATTAACATATTTATAATCGTTTGCGAGGAGTAAGCGCATATCAATAATAGCATATTGTTGTCCCAGGAGACGTTATTCGGCCATTTGTGTAACAGAATACAGCAGAGCCAACATTATACTCTTGCATACGCTATGAAATATTAATGATGTTTGTTTAAATATCATTCCACACAGACTACGAAGCGCAAAATTGATCGAGTAAGAAAGAAAATAATTACAAAAGGAGAGTGAATATCAAAGGGGAGTAATCAATCAAATGACAAATTACATCGGGATAGAGTAAACCGAAAAATAGATTGAAATGTCCACTTTGCGGGAGAAAAACGACGCCATATTGGTTTCAGTGTATGAGGTTTCACTTCCGTCAAAATGTCTTTGGTCATGTATCATTAGTAACATTGTAATAGGTATATATATTTTGTAATCATTATTCATTTCTGTTTTGGTTTATTTTACATAGTTTTATGCTGCTGAAGGTACTGCTGTTTTTGCCATTATTATTTCTTGGCACCTGATTAACCCTGATTCATCATACCTATTACCAAAGGCGTTTCATCCAAGATTATGCCACCCTTCTAGATATAACACATCTTACATTACTTTGTCAAATATCTCTCACATTTCTAAGATGGCAGGATATTGTGAGAAGGAGATTTGGCTGCTATATCTAACAGGACGAGAGATCGCTTAAACATTCTTTCGTTGATACGGTAAAGCAGTTGTTGAGAAGAGTTAGAATGTAGAATTACTTTATTTCTACAAGAGCAATTTCAAGATGAATCGGTAGCAAGGGGAAATGATGGGCAAGATATACGGAAATGATTATTTTGACTTGCCAGAACCATGGTGGTATTTTAATCCGTCTTTGTCAACTAACGAATACACTAGTCAGTTATTCAGTGCTCTTGTCTTGTTCTCAGAGAAAACTCCACCACGTTCATGGTACCTTGGTTTGTTAGGACATAGGAAGTCACAAATCTTTGTTAGAGACACATTATCACAATGAATAATCAAAGTGTCTACACTCTATAACTTGTGCCCGGCCAATATCTAGCCCGAATACCTAACTGTCGATGGCTCTGTCCTGTATACACAAATAGAAACAATAGAGAGGTAGAGACGTTGTAGTGAATTCGGTTTGTCTCAGGAGTTTTGTTGTTGGTTAATCTTTAAAAGCCTTCCCAGAAGATATTTTTGAATGCCCGCTGGACAGAAAATCAGTAATTAAAGAAATCATGTTTGACCCACTGTTTAATGATACAATTACTCGTCATTTTAATAACTTATCAGCTAAGTCGTCTTCAAATTTTTCATTTGCCCTACAAACGGACAAATCTACAGGTATTGCTGGATTTGCTGCTTTTTAAGTCTTTCTCCGATATCACTATCAACAAACAATAGAAAAATTACTTGCTCATAAGTGAGTATTTACCGAGCAATGAAAGTGGTGCTGCAATATTCAATTTACTTAATAACTTCTTTGAACCTGACAGCTCATAGTGGAACAGTGGTACTTGAGTGTGCACTGTTGTAAAGTTTATGATATGAACAGCAACTGGCTCTAACACAGATTAAAGTAATAGTACCAAAGTATTGAGTAATCATTGCATTCTGTACAGCCCTATAATAGTCTTTAAAATGCTAGTTCTGTTTTAAAAGCGTCCTTGAAAGGCGATGACGATATCAATTTTATTAAAACTAGACCGTTGAACGCAGTTATCCAGTGGTGATTCTTTTACTTGAGAGGTCATCTCATCAGATTTAATTATAGGAGAGAATTTCATTTGAAAAAATGGATTATCAGATAAAATTCAGTTGCTCTTGGTTCTTTTCTTTTACTTTTCATTGACTGTGGCCATGATGGAGCACCACCTTTAGTCGAGCAAATCGACCCCAGGACAGACACACAAACATATGGCTGATATTTTTTTTCTAAAAAGGGTCAAATTAATCTTTTATTACAAAGAAAGCAAGTGACAGATTTTATTTTAACTGCTAAGGAAAAAAAGTCCAAACTTTCCAAAAACTATTTAGAACTTTGAGAACCTTAATCCAAAACCGTGACTCTGACAATTTCGCAATTTTTAATGACATTTCCGGCGAATTAAGTGATAATATTAATGCAAATAATCTCTTAATGTTTTTGTGTGAAGAACTTTGCAGTTCAGTAGATACTTTCCAAGTAAGAATATATAAAATTTAAAAAATAAAACTTGGATTAGATATCTATTCAATGTTCAAGAAGCACTAACGAATTTAAGTCCAAAAATTCCGTAATACTAATATAATTTAAAGACTGCTATTTTCTGAATTTTGGTGCAATATAAAATAAGAATACCCATAACTATCAGAAAATGCTATTAAAGTACTTATTACTTTCGCCACAATGTATTTTATGAAGCTGGATCTTCTGTATACACACGCACACATAAATAAACCAAATCCTCGTAACTGACTGAGTGCTGAGGAGAAATGAGAAACCAGCTGTCTACCATTAAACCAAACTTCAAAGGGATTTGTACAAAAAGGCAACAGAACCTCTCATCCTACTGATTTTCCTTTCATTTTCTTTCTCTTTTAGAACGTATTTTTAGAACTAAATATAGTTTCTGAAAACTTGTGATCGTTTATTTTTACTATAATCACCCGATTTACATAAAAACTTTTTAGGAGGACCGCACATACTTTTTGAGAACGTTGAAGGATGCACGAGGGAATCACTGCAGTACAATATATATCCTATGTGTGCGTGCATGTGTACGCGCGCGCGTCTATGCATAGTATATGCGTGTATATATATATATATATATATATATATATTATATATATATATATATACACACGCATACATACGCGTGCGCACGCACACACCCATGTGAATGAATGATAAGTATTACTATGTACGCACGTATGTATAATGGGAGATTCTTTCGTCGATTTCGATACATTAGTGCCTAAAAGCTCAATTACATAATGTATCTGTCTACACTGTGACTCCGACCCATCTCTAGATTTACAAAGCCATATTCCTTACATGGATGGATATGTTTGTGTATGTGTATATTGTGTGTGCGCGTGCGCGTATAATGTGGATGTGTTGGGGAGGGTGTAACTGCGTGTATGCATGTAACAGGTCCCTGCCTCATTTGAAACTGTTTTGTTAGTAAAAATAAAACAGGACCTTCAGGTTGAGTGGTAACGTCATGAAAAATCTAACCAATGACAGTCTACAATTACACATAAAATTCGTCGACTGATGTTACTAGAAAGTTGTAACGAATCCAAGCTTTGATTAAGCTAATCACAGCTTATAAAAAGAGTTGAGAACAACAGGCAGGGTATCAGACGAACATAATCACAGACAGCTGGACAAACAAAGGGCAGACACAATCATGCGTTAAGCTAGGTTCAACATCTAAACAAAAATGAGCAAAGGGAAATAATTCAGTGTCCAGCTTTATGAATTTGAACAATAAAGACAGACAAATACAACGATTGCATCGCGGAAGAACATAAGTTAGCCAGTCAGAAACAACCAAAAACCGTCAACGTATCCTTAACATATATTTGTAATATGGTATCAAAATTCTGATGTTTCAGAATTTTTTGTCAGTGAACAGGTCGTAGTTTCGAGCGACGGAAATTGTGATACCATATTAGAAATAAATGTTTAAGTGAAGTTGACGGTGTTTGTGTGTTTCTGAATGGCTAATTTATGTTTTCCACGCTGCATTCACTTAAGTTTCAATACGCGATCTCAGATCAAAGCATTTGTTATGCAAGCGCATCTCTATAATAGACAAATACAGTTATATTAACTATCAAGCAGAATAGATTCTTGATCTATTAAAATTATCTCCACTTCTCGACGATGCATCATAATTTCCGAGTGGCAACTAAGATCAACAAGAGTAGGGGAGATGAGTTCATGAATCAATTATTCTCTCAGACTGGCATATCCTTAGGGAAAAGGACAGGCTTATTGTAGAGAGACACAGACAGCCCATTGGCCGTGCTGACTTATTTACCCCTCGCTTATTTTTTTATATTATACAAATTACCTTGTCCATAAATGTTTTCTACTCTTTATTCTATAAGTCTAAGTTCTTTGGCTATTGGAGATAAGGTCAGACATTCGTCATTCTGATGATAGCAATACAGCCAGAAACATGTGTCCATGACCGTCATCTTATGTCCGGACAATGAGCCTGTCATTTTCCTTAATGGCATATCAACTTTGGAGAAATCTTGAGATTATCCTTTTCTCAAGTGGATCTAATCTTAATGTCTATTTGGTAATTATGATACACTCTCTAGAGGTGGAAATAATCTTAATAAATTAACAATGTATGTTATATGCTTTTTGATAGACCTGTAGTTGTCTAAGTTCAGGATAAGTAGTTTATCAACAACTACGCAAGTCAGCACAGACATTCTGCAACACCCAAATGACCAAAATGCAACTCAGTTAAAATCCGGCCATTGTAAGCGGCACTCATACACGCTCTACCTCACCTCTCACTATGCCTCTCTTTCATCTATAAATGATTGTGCAAGGCGCCCAACTAAAATACTGAAGCAAGCACAACATTCTCTTGCAAAAACAGTCCACAACGTTAATCTCAATCTTCCAACTAAATTTCGTCATTTTCTTAGAACGGTCGTGTTTCATTTTCAGCTATTAAGAATAAAACAAGAGATGAACTTAAATGATATACTACATACTTGCTTCCCTTGTTATAAATGTTTTCACACACACGCACACATATATATGGTTGAAAAGTAACACACGAGTTGATATGTATAGGGCAAATAAAACAATAATTTTATCATGAAATACATTTTGTAACGTTTAGTACCAGTTTCAGTCTTTTCGACTTTTCTAACTGAGAGTAAAACAAAAGAAACAATTAGGTTGAAGAAAAAAATTAAATGAAATGTTTTGTAAATATTTCCATAGTCTTCAATTTGGTTCAGCACCCATAAACACTATTGTTTCAGATCTGCTACTACTTACCGAGTCTTCCCAAAGGAAGAGAGATAGACAGACAGGCAGAAAAAAAGGAAAATGTCCAACCTATTTCAAGACTATACTCTTTTACTCTTTTATTTGTTTCAGTCATTTGACTGCGGTCATGCTGGAGCACCGCCTTTAATCGACCCCTGGACTTATTCTTTGTAAGCGTAGTACTTATTCCATCGGTCTATTTTACCGAACCGCTAAGATACGGGGTCGTAAACACACCAGCATCAGTTGTCAAGTGATGGTGGGGGACAAACACAGACGCACAAACGCATGCACACACACACACACATGTATATATATATATATATATATATATATATATATATATATATACGACGGGTTTCTTTCAGTTTCCGTCTGCCAAAATCCACTCACAAAGCTTTGATCGGCCCGAGGCTATAGTAGAAGGCACTTGCCGAAGGTGCCTCGCAATGGGACTGAACATGGAACCATTTGGTTGGTAAGCAAGCAACTTACCACGCAGCCACACCTACACCTATATGGGAGTATCTACAAAACATTTCATTTAATTTTTCAACTTAATTGTTTTTCTTGTTTTATTCTCAGTTGAAAAAGTCGAAAAGACTGAAACTATTACTAACCTTTACAAAATGTATTTCATGATGAAATCATTTTAGCATTTTCTAACTTGTCTTATTTTCCTGATATATATATATATATATATATATATATATATATATATATATATATATATTGTAGTTTCCAATATCGCGTGTATTTCATAATTTACAGTTGCTTGTTTTGGGATAGTTCCGTAAAAAAATACCTCAATGAACGCAGTATTTACACAGCAGATATAGCAAGATAAGTAACTGTAGACATGTTTATAAACAAGATGCAAGATAAGATTAATCAACATGGAGGTAAAAACTTTATCGGTAGCTCCAAACTTCAATGTTTGTCATTTATACTCTATAAATAAGTTAATGGTAGATTTTCAGATTATTGGAACAGGAGATCATAAGGAAATTTCCCTGCTTCCAATTTTCAGATTGCTGTTGTTCATGGAAGTGCTTCCCAAAGATAAACGCTTGGATTATACTATCCCGATCGATCTGCTTTCTCTCTCTGCCTTTCTTTTTCTTTCTTTCCTATTCTTTGTGTGTGTGTGTGTGTGTATAAGTTCAGTAAAATTTAGATTAAGATGAATATGGTATTTAAGTTAAAGGCACCAGAATTTAGTATGGTATTATCCATATAATTCAAAATGGGGTGATTATAATCAAAATAAGCAACAAGGATATCCAGAGTAATACAGTACGATCGTTTCATGCAACTCTATTTAATTGAGCAATGCAATCATTACATCAATTTAAAACGCAGAGAAATCTTCAGCTACACAAAGACATATATATAAGATAATATATACATATATATATATATACATACATACATATATATATATATATAATATATATATATATATATATATATATATATATATATATATATATATATTATTGTAAGGCATATATGAAGTAAAGCAGATTTCTTACTAGAACTACTGTACTATATATTTATTATTTGTGAAGATTACAAAGTAACATGTCAAGTCGGGGGTTCTCGCCAATTTCTCGGGTAATGAGGAGAAAATGTTAAACGTTTCTGTTTATACAGCGTGTCATTATAATTCATTATTATTAAAAATCATCGTCATAATTGCTGTTATATTTTAAAAGCTGTAAACGTTGATGATCGTTCTCTAATGGAGAAGGAATAATGCATGATTTTAATATAACTAGGAGGACGTTTGTACAAACGGCAGGTTGCTAATTTTTGTGTAAATTTAAATGCAATTTACGGTTTACCAGACGCTGAATGTGATACCTGAGAAATGACTCTGTTGTTAATCGTACCTGCTGCGGTCTTTAAGTCTAACTCTTCGAATATGTTGATGACATTTTTTCTCACTGCATCTATTCTTGTTCTAGGGAGAAACTGCACGTACGTACGTACGTACGTATGTATGCATGTATGTATGTATGTATGCATGCATGTATGTATGTATGTACGTATGTATGTATGTATGTACGTATGTATGTATGTATGTATGTGTGTATTTATGTATATATGATGTGTGTTATGTATATGTGTGTGTGTGTGTTGTGAGAGAGAGAGAGAGAGAGAGAGGAGAGAGAGAGAGAGAGAGAGAGAGCGAGAGAAAATGACAAGGCACAACACAGCTCAGAAACTGCGTGTTCATCATGCTGCCATCGAGGTGACAGTATATAGGTGCAGTTGCTGAGAACGCATCACTTCAGAGAGAGAGTAAAAAAATAAAGAAAACCATCATTTCTCACCGCCATCATTCTTCCATTAGCACATCTGTATCACTACTGCCATCACTCAAGTACATCACTGCCGCTTCCACCACCACGACCATTACCACTACCATCACCGTCACCATCACTGCCGCTCCTGTATAACAAGACACCAACCTTATGTAAAATACCTCGTGCTAAATACTGACTTATGTAAGTTAGGTAGAGATTATTCATAGACATTGTAAAGATGCAACAGATTAGATTGAAGGAAAATAAAAATAAAAATAAAAACAGAGAAAGAAAAAAGAAAAGAAAGAAAGAAAGAAGTGTAAAAGAATGGAATTTTTTCTTTAAAAAAAACAGACGCTCGCAATTGCACATCGTTTTAAACATAAACCGTCTTTTGTTCAGGTGAAGATGCTAAAGGATAAAATTCTTGGACTTTTGCTTTTCGCTTTTTATTTATTTGTTTATTCGCATTTCCACACCCAGTTTTGTTTGACTAGATTTGAAGCCAACTGACTGAGGATAAAATTCTTTGATACAACGGAGGTGTCTGATGTTGTTATTCTTTAATATCTGAACCAGAGGAATAAGAGTAGCACCTATGACACTTTTTTCAGCCTTCGAAATTGGTGGGAAAGGAAAGATAAGATCACCTCCGGCTGCAAAGTCGACCGCGTCTGAATTTGAATTCTCTACAGGAAGACGGACGAAATGTCGCGAAGCATTTTGTCCGGCGTGTAACGATTCTGCCAGTCTGGCTGCCTTAAATAAGTTTTTGCACGCCAGACAAAATACTTAGCGGCATTTCGTCCATCTTTACGTTCTGAATTCAAATTCTGCCGAGGTCGACTTGGCCTTTCATCCTTTCGGTATCGATAAAATAAGTACGAGATGGACACTGAGGTTGATATAATTGACTCATTCTACCCTATAATTGCTGGCTTTGTGCCAAAATTTAAAGCCAATATTAGTACATGATTTCTACTATAAATTCAAAAATTTTGACATGGGCACATAGCTTCCGTAAATTCGTAGAAGAGCATACAATCGAAGTATCACCTTTAGTATATGGTTCATATTTTTTTATCGTCTCCAGAAAGGTAAAAGTTTACCTGAGCAGGATTTGAACTTAGATCGTTAAAAAAGGTAACAAAATAGATTACGTATTTTCTGCCACTTACCAATTCCGATATCTAGCATTCTTATAGTAGTTGTCAGTTTTGGATTGGCTGATTGGCTGAAATTTTAATAAAGAAATCAATTTTTAAAGTTTCGTAACTTCTTTATGTTTTAATTTCTCCTAAAAAGTTGTTACAATTTTCAAAATTAGAACTAAATACCATACGTGTAGAATTTCTCAAAATATTTGGATCTAGTATGTGAAACCAAAAAGATTCTTATCTTAAACATGGGCATAAGTCTATTACACATGATGTAGTCTGAGAATAAAAGATTATTAAGACATCAGTATTTAATTGGTACCACTTGCACTTCGTAGGTATAGCTCTCGGGGTCATTGAAACACACAAGTTACCATACTGCGACAAGTACCGGAACTGAAGAGTGATGCCTCTTAATCAACGTCCAAAATGTTGTAAACACGATTTAAAATTTTGTAGACATAATTACTTAACAGCTTTGTACTACAAGCTTTTATTATATTATATACCATAAACTAATATATCAAACTGAAACGTTATACAAATAACCAGTTATACTATAAACTGCATCATCACAAAAACAGCAATAACCACGTTACCATGACTAAGGCTAAGAAACCATCAAACCTGAAATGCAACCACGCCACCACCACCGCCACCACCATCACCACAACAACCGCTACGCTACCAATACCACTGGCACAGCTTCACCGCCATCACTACACTGACACTACAACTGCAGCTACCGATTCTGTCGACAAACAATTAATGATCTGTACATGCTCAACACTATAAACATTGTAAACTCTGTTACAACACACAAACGCACACTCACACACTATATGTGCGTGTGTGTGCGTACGTGTGTATGTATGTATATAATATATATATGTGGACACGCACGTACACACACACACACACACACACACACACACACACACATATATATATATATACATATATACAAACACACTTTCTCTCACGCTCATACACACCCGTACACGCACGCACACACACACACACACGCAAGTTCAAAGCAATACACATACATATAATTCGGTTAGTGAATCCAGAGCATTGGCAACTAATAATGGTTTCCCTGCGTGGGAGTGATGCTGTTCATCAGATCAGCTGGAATAAACTTCGAAAACATTCATATCTTAATCTGAATGAAGAAGCAATTTATATAAAACATCCACCGGTGATCGTTAAAGAACTAATTACTAATAATTACTAACTATATCTCCAACATGTCTTCAGATATGCACATGCTCTATGAGGTTGCATAATACAATAATTGTGCATTGAGAGGATCTGGTTTTAGCGATAATCCCTCGACTATTGCGGGTGTTACGTTCAAAAAACCCCTGCGGTAAGTGAAAATCCGCGAAGTAGAAACAGTATTGTACTGCATTTTTAAAAATTATTTTTATAATTTCTATATATTTATTTTATTATAAATGCAAAACAACATCACGGAGGAATCGACGTAAGCTTAAATAATAAACCGCAATAGGTGACCCGTGATATGGCGAGGGATTACTGTATAGAACACTTCCTGGTTTGGCTCCTCGAGTGCTGGAATAAAAAAAAATTGTGGTACAATCCGCCATATAGTACAAACACGGTTAAAAGTATAGCTAGATATACACTTCCCTAAATTCATAGATATGACAAAAAAGCTTTAATAAGGGTTCTGTGTAAGTTACAGCTAAATAACATTCTGTGTCCGATTAGTATTTGCGAGGGGAGGTCATCGCTCATATCTCTAGCCTTACGTGATACACACGGACTCGATTTTCAGGGTGGTTACCCGTCCTCAGCGTGTGTTAATCACCAGGTAGTGACAGAAGCTCATTCTACTCACAAATTACTATATATATTTTCTAGTGACTCACTGTCGCCGATCTCGTAGAAGAGAGAGAATGTTATATTAAATCTCTGAGCGAGATATAAACAGAAGCAGTACGGAACCGTAATATATATTTGCCAACTAAGTGTAGCGTCATATACAGGACAGTGCTACTGATGTTTATAGCCCCAGGAAGACATCTCCTCCAGCTGGCTAACGATACACATTCTGTGTCCGATTAGTAACCACCCAGAAACTCGAGTCCGTGTGCATCACGTAAGACTAGAGATGGGAGCGATGACCTGCCCCCGCAAATACTAATCGGATACAGAATGTCTGTCGTTAGCCAGCTGGAGGAGATGTCTTCCTGGGGCTATAAACATCAGTAGCATTGTCCTGTATAGTTCCGTACTGCTACTGTTTATATCTCACTCAGAGATTTAATATAACATTTTCTCTCTTCTAGGAGATCAGCGACAGTGAGTCGCTAGAAAAATATATAGCAATTTGAGATAGACAAAAGGACGAGATAGTCACGGTTGGAACGACTTTGATCATAGATCTGCTTGATCAGGGCAATATTAGAACTAAGAAACAACAATGTGAACAATATCAACATCAACTGGGCATAAGTATGCGGTTAAGAAGCTCACTTCGCAACCATGTGACTCCGGTTTCAGTCCCACTGTGTGACTTCTTCGGGCTTCGGGTCAAACAATGCCTTCTGAGTGAATTTGGTTGACGAGAAGTGAGGTGGAAGCCCGTGCTATATATATATATATATGTGTGTGTGTGTGTGTGTGTGTGTGTGTGTGTGTGTGTGTGTGTTTTGTGATTGGTTCCCCTCACTCCGCTTGACAACCGGTGTTGGTATGTTTATGTCCCGGTAACTTAGTGGTTCGGCAAAAGGTCCGATAGAATAAGTACCGGAATTTAAAAGAAAAAAATAAGCATAGAGTGGGGTCAACTTGTTAAACTAAACACTTGACGGCGGTGCCCCAGCTTGGCCACAGTCCAGTGACTGGAAAAAAAATATATAAAAGAAGTGTAAGTACAACACCAACAGCAAGCGCCCGACAATGAATTTGTTGTTTGCGAAACAAACCTCTAACCATACCACGATGCCAGCGTGTAGTTTGAGACCGTTTCCGCTCCGTGGCATAAGTAGGATACGAGTGAAGTACTTATACTTCAATAGTCTCATTGTTACTGCTCTATTTTGACTTTTTTTTCAGGTGGCAAACTGGAAAAATAGTTAGCACTACGGGCAAAGTAGTTAGCACTACGGGCAAAATAGTTAGCACTACGGGCAAACTGGAAAAATAGTTAGCATTGGGGGCAAAATGCCCGTAGTTGAGTACTGGAGTCAATGTAAGAAAGGCAGCAAGCTAGCAGAATTATTCGCATGCTGGACAAAATGTTTAGCACCATTTCTTCCGGCTCTTAACGCGCAGAGTTCAAATTCCAACGAGACCTCCGTTGTCTTTCATCCTTTCGAAGTCGATAAAATAAGTACCTATTTCTTTATTACCCACAAGGGGCTAAACATAGAGTGGACAAACTAGGACAGACAAAGGGATTAAGTCGATTACATCGACCCCAGTGCACAGCTGGTACTTAATTTATCGACCCCGAAAGGATGAAAGGCAAAGTCGACCTCGGCGGAATTTGAACTCAGAACATAACAGTAGACGAAATACAGCTAAGCATTTCGCCCGGCGTGCTAACGATTCTGCCAGCTCGCCACCTTCATAAAATAAGTACCAGTTGAGCAATGAGGTCGACATAACCGACTAGCCACTTCGCCAAAATTGCCGGCATTGTGTCTATAATAGAAATAATTATTATTGCACAGTCAAGCACAGTTTTGAACGCTCTGTGTATTTTTTGAAGACTATATAATTGTCTTAGTTTTTCGTAAGACTTATTATTATGTACACATGAGCAATGTGGAACGTCATTGTAATGAATTTGTAGGCCATATGGGTCAGAGAATCATTACAATTATCATGTCAAGAGGGTTACAGAAAATCACTGAAATATGGCGGTGACTTTACAATTTAGTTTGCGTTACACAATAGTAAATTCTGACAGATATATAATTGAAGCTTTTTTTATTACTAGTCAGGTTATATGAATGCACTCTTGTGTCTCAAAATGGTTTACTCACGAACAAATGTACATATGTATGTACGCATACATACATATGTATGTACGAACGTATTTATGTAAGTATTCATGTATGTACGAACATATTTATGTATGTATATGCATACTCCAAACACACATTCTCATGTACACCCACATAGACATTCTCTCCCCCTCTCTATTTATCTGTTTATCTGTCTATTTCACAACACACACTCACGCATGCACACACACACACACACACACAAATACACACACACACACACACACACACACACTCACACACACATACACACAAATATAAAACTGTCTTCAGAGCGTGCTTTCGTTTATATAAGCAAATGTAAATGTATGTAAATGCTCATATATATAGAAATAATCGTACGCACACGTTTTACATACAAACATACATCGTGCGTACAAGATATAAGCACCAATTGTACATCACCAAATGCAGATACACACGAGATCTACGCATTCACCTGCATGTCTACAAAAAAATACATACACTCTTTAGGAAAGGAAAAATCAGTTTAAAAATTTTTATTCAGTGTTATTGCAATTTGATAAAGCGTCGAAAGCGGTGTCTAAATCTAGAGATGCTTATTCAAGTTAAATACATATTCATACAGATTTTTCCTTACTTAAAATGTGTATACATTTTTGGAGGGGCGGACTCTGTATATATATATATGCACGTTACTTCTTTGTTTCCTTCAGTCCTCTACTCCTGGTGGAGGTTTAGAGGCGCCATTGTGACATAGGGCGCTTCTGTCCATCCCTCTACAAGTTTGAACTCATCCGATTTATTCTACAAAGTGAGAGAGAGAAAAAGAGGGGAAGAGATAGACAGAGAGGGCCAAACAGACAGACAGAGATGATGATGATGATGATGAAGATGATGAAGCAGAAGAATGATAATAATAATAATTATTGATGATGATGATGATGATGATGATGTTGGTGGTGGCGGTGGTGATGATGATGAGGATGATGATGATGGTGGTGGTGGTGGTGGTAGTGGTGGATCCCAGTTTTGGACTGATACTTTATTTATCGCGCCCGAAAGAATTAAAGGCAAAGTTGACCTCAGCGGGAGTCGAACTAGGAACTTAGACAACCGGAACGAATGACGTCAAGCATTTATATCTGACGCTTTAATGATTCTACCAAATATTACCCCATGTTAAGTTAATACACACACACACATTCATTTGCGTGTATATGTGCAGACAAATGATTAAATAAAAAGACAATAAATAAACAAATAGACTCAAACATTTCCAAAAACAAATAAACAATTCACGTGATTCTTTTATTCTTTTATTTGTTTCAGTCATACTGTAGCGCTGCCTTAAAGGCTTTTTTAATCGAACAAATCGACCGCAGGACTTATTCTTTGTGAGCCTAGTAATTATTCTATCGGTTTCTTTTGCCGAACCGCAACCTGTCAGTAGTGAAGCAATGGTGGGGGGACAAACACACACACACACACACACACACACACACACACACACACACACACACACACACACACACACGCGCACGCACGCACGCACGCACGCGCAAATACATACATACATATATAGGTGTTCACTTCTATTCAGTCTCAGAGTTGTTAATCAAATTCGTCAATTTCCGTGAAAATTTTTTATCCAATCAGAAAACAAGATTTGAAAACACGTGTTGTATTGTCAACTGTAGTGTGCTTGTCTTGTCGCCTATAAATATTCGTGCGTCCGTGTGTTTGCTTGTTCTGTTTGACGTTTATTATACTGTTTCATTTACCATTTCAAGCATGTTTTTTATGCATTTCATAAAATGCGTTGTATAGTTCCACAGATCTTGTTTAATATAGCTTTAAAATTAATAGAAATCAAAGTCATATATATTTCTTTTCTACGCATTTTCTTTAATGAATAGTAAGTGTTAATTTACATTTCTTCTTTTTCTCTGTGCACGTCGCAATATTTCGGCTCTTTGACGAATGTTGCAATATTTCGGCTCTCTGGTGGTTAAAAAAGATCACATGGACTATCATAACTAATACGGCTTTTGCGACGTTGATCTCATTTTCTTCTTGGAAGTTTACGGATTTTACGCTTCTTATAATTTTTTACTCATTTACTTTTCGCTTGCACTTGACTGCAGCCATACTGAGGCACCGCATCGCCTTGAAGTGTACTTGTAGATCATATATATCCCGGTACTTATTTCTGTTTTTATAAATCTCATACTTCAGCGCTATCTTCCGTTAACACCATTAGTTTGCAGGACATAAATATATCATACACACACATACACAGACACAGACACAGACACAGACACACACACACACACACACCACACACACACACACACACACACACACATAAATACACCCTCACACACTTACACACACACACATACATACATGCATGCATGCATGGCGACCATGATGCTCAGTTCAATATTCAGCCATAGATAAATATTACTATTATAAATGTAACATACTATATTACGAAAATACTGAGCTACAGAAAGATGCTAATATTTGCATTCGAATATTTCTGCAAGTCTACATCGAGGCAGTAAATAGTCAGTAACTTTACCTCCATTCACAAATAAAGCGAGCAACGTTTGGGACATAATCCCCAGGTATTGCATGGTAACTATGTATGTATCGTCAGAGACAAGTGGATAACTAAAGACAGATCAAAGCAATCGCTCACAAGCGAGTATAATTTTGTTACATGTACTACGCTTTGGCTAATTGCTTCACGTGGTTAAGTAGTCGCAAACAGACAGAAACTTTCTCAGCCTTCTTGCTTTTGATCCAATAGATTATCGAGGATATGATGGATTAAGGGAGAGTGACTGCACAAGATGTTGGTTGTTACTAATTTCAGGTGACCAGACTGGAACAACGTGAAATAAAGTGCTTTGTTCAAGAAGACAATGTGTTACTCGGTGCAAGAATCGAACAAGAACCGAGAACTCACGCACCTTCACTGAACTAAAGCATTCTTAAAGAAAAGACAGCTCAAACTGTGAATAACTCTAAATTTAATCAATCGCAACAAGAATTCTTCAAAACTTCGTTAAAGAAATGTATTTAGAATCAAACATGAATTGTCTTTTGAATAAATATAATCATCATGGTTAAAAGTATAAGTCTTCTGCGACCCAATCAAGGTTGTAGCCACAGTATATTTTAGAATAAGACCTAACAAATAATTATATGAGGCATATTACACAATTTGAGTCTAAATGCTTTGGTTTTATGCAAGGATCGAAAACTATTGAACTAGACTTGAGTCTAAAACGTGTAGACGAACAGGCTATGCGTACTTTCAAACGTCAATTAGTTCATATAACTGAAACTACCCGAAACAACATATAATAACAATCTTGTTAATAAAATACCGAATAGCGATACATGATCCTACAATAACAACACTAATGCCAACAGCGACGTAGAAGCAGACAGTATAGCACCATTGAAGCTACTAAAAGGGTAGCCATGCAGCAGATACACCTTCCTGCAATCAGAAACAATTTATTTGAAATTCATTGTCTTGCCGAGCAATCAGAGAAATACTAAAATCTTTTTAAAATCTGACAAGTAATTTGTAATAGTATATATTGCAGCAGGTATAAAGCATTAACCTGAAAGACAAGCTATTCAAAACAAATATAGGAGTTTCCGAGTTTTCACAATTTGAAGTGGTTGTTTTAAATGAAATAACAAGAAATCATCTAAAATGATTCTCGCAACGAAGTGTAGAACAACATACGAGGCTCAATCGCCTGATATACGTGTCAGCAAATACAGGGAGGAATCGAAACTTAAAAGGTACCATTATATTTCGGTGTTGAACAGCTCACAGATTCTAATAGTTGGGAATGTAATACAAACAATAATTTCGCAAAACATCAGAAACATATAGAATACAAATTAGAAAAGCAGTTTGGGTACAGAAAAGTTAAAACCTTAATCTTCCAAGATCTCAACCCCTGTGTCTAACTTTACCCCCCATCTGGGCTCCCGAGCAATAATAATAATAATAATGATTAATAGTTGCATATACAACGCAAGAGTAACGATTGCAGTCAAACTGATGGACAGAATTGGCCGCATCATTTTATCTTTTTCATAATTGTTTTACCGGGAATCCGGCAGAGATGACGTTTAACCTATTCTCACTTTAGCAGAAATAAGGCCCGAAAGGGCCAAGCTCTAAACATATGGGTACATATCTCTTAAGCTAGAGAATACCAACAAAATTAACACAATGAAAAGCCTCTCATGGACCTGTGATAAATACATCACATCTTACCTAGAAGTCAACGCCTTTAGCGCCGAAGAACAGACGAAAGTTGCTAACTATCTGATCAATAAGAGAAATAAGGGTGTCTCGAGCGTCACGTTCTAAAATCAACCGGGATCCTCATGACCCTTGGGGGTCCATACAAAACGTTGTTGTTAAAATGTATGTGCAATAAATTGGTTTATACTTCAACAATATATAAAATACAATAATTCCTCTACTATAGCTGGTGTTCAAAACACCCCGCGATAGGTGAAAACCCGCGAAGTAGAAACAGTAATGTACTTATTCTTTTACTTGTTTCAGTCATTTGACTGCAGCCATACTGGAGCACCACCAGTATGTTTTTTAAAATTATTTTTTAAATATGTATATATTTATTTTATAAATGCAAAACAACACCACAGAGGAATCGACGTAAGCTTAAATAATAAATCGCGATAGGTGAACCGCGATATGACAAAGGATTACTGTATTTTAACAATTTTATATAATTCCTAGTAATATTTAATTGTAAAAATATGATAGGATTTTTAAGCATCGAATGGCTATGAGGATCCGGGAAAAATGGTTGAGAACCATTGCTGTAACAGACACTGATTCTCTAAGTACAATCGTTTCGAGATACAGTAAAAAACTTGAAAAACTTTTGAAGGGATTTCTGTGATTTTTTTTTAACGATTTCTGTTTCGCAGTCACATGTACATATTAAACACACATGCATAAGAAGTTAGGAGACACGCACACTTATACGTGCTAGTGTACTAAAGTGACATGCACACCAACTACATGAATGCAATTTTATCCCCACACATACAAACAAATGTTTACAAACACAAACAAGCATTTATATACAATCGCTCACACACACAACAAATAATTCAAATAAACACGACCCCGACCCACACCCACCCACCCAGCTCTCTTGACTTAAACAAAAGAGCCTTCCAGCTCTGGGTACTCAAAGTTGAATTCTGCAAAGAAAAAAATAAATAAATCACAACGAAAACATGTAGGTATGTGTGAGCGTTCGTACATACATACATACATACATACAAAAATGCCCTGTTCTTGAAGTTTAAATTCCAATGAAGGAGCTTTGGATCTATGTTAGAAACCGATCCTTTCTTTATTGACAAGAAATCTTGAAATAAACTGAATAATGACATACGTACATATAAGCATGCTTACACACATGTGTTATGTCAACAGAGGTTTCAAAAGGAGGAAATGTCTTTTCAACATTTCAATTAATTTCGAAAAGACGACAAATAAATGAATGATATAAATAAAGATTATCTGGAGAATTAGAGTTAAATATTAATGCGGTTATTGTTGCTTCGGTGTTGTT
>NC_043009.1:56667224-56682224 GCF_006345805.1 Octopus sinensis | reverse complement strand
ACTCACAAGGTTTTGGTCGACCCGAGGCTAGAGTGGAATTCACTTCCCCAAGGTGCCACGCAGTAGGACTGAACCCAGAACAATGTGGATGGGAAGCAGCGTTATTGAAACACATCTGCACCTGCACCTATTTGAAGAAAAAATGTCTTTTATGTGTGTGTATTGTGTATATGTGTGTTCTATGTTTATCTATACATAATTATACAACTGTATATATGTATGTATGTATGTATGTATGTATGTATGTTGACAACAGAACATGTGCAACCTATGAAAAGGTGTGCCGTTCAGCTGAAGAAAATGACACGTCAAAAGACTTCATACTATGGCACCGGTTCCTTCTGCCAGCCACCTCAACTGAAATGTGCAAATGTTTGGCGGAGTTCAAGAGTCATGTATAGGCCTCACACTGCATTATCAATGACTCATTTGATTGATACGTTTTAGCAATGGCTTTGCTCGTATGCGAGAAAGCAGCCACTATGTAAGTATGTATGTATGTAGTATGTATGTATGTATGTATGTATGTATGTATGTATGTATGTATGTATGTATGTATGTATGTATGTACGTACGTATGTATGTATGTATGTATGTATGTATGTATGTATGTATGTACGTATGTATGTATGTATGTATGTATGCACTTGCGTTAAATCATTGTGGGCTTACAGACACTAGACTCAATATGACAACTCAGCAACTTATTATCACAATCCAAAGTAATCGTCCTTTCTTTGGCCATCTTCGATAGCCTCTCAGTCAGTGAAATTTTCAACTTCACATTTTATTTCAAAACCAGGGATCCTATACACAACGTGTATTGTGCACTTGTGAGCCTGCCATATCGAGAAAGTTGCATTTAAAGACTAGAAAATTTACATAGGTACTAACAAATGTTGTTGATTTATTAACAATATCAAATAAAATCAATATCATTTCAATACGGACTGATAACGTGAGCGGCTTGGCTTGTTTATGAAAGAAATGACAACCTCCGCCTATTGACCTGCTAGGAACAGGTGGTCTTTATCTATGAATCTATCAAAAGAAGCTGTTACCAAACAGTCTGAAGTTGAAAGCCTGTACTTGAGGGAGAAGAATTTTATAACTTATGCCAACAATTGATGAAGTGGAAAAATCTGAAAATAATTAACATCTTCAAAGATAGAATTGTTAAATTATTTGCTCAGGATGAAAATGCCGAAAATCCGTTTTGTTTGTTCGTTTGTCAGATGGCTCAAAGCCAATCGATCGTTGATAACTGAACGAGATGCAGTCCAGTTTATCAGTTTATACCTGTTGGGAAAAAAAAAAACGATAAGACATGCACTGGGAAGATGGGCTTCAATGTATGTTTTTTATGTGTTGTAATAAAAAAGGATCCATAGACCATGCAGTTTTACTGCGTTGTTTGCTGCTTGGCTTTGGTCTTAACGCCTATGTATATAGCGAAACCACGTCAAAAGCAATATCTATTTTTGGGTTTTTACACTCAGCTGTAAAGGACTAGTAATGTTTTAGAAGAGTTTAACCGGTCTTACATACATTTATAAATCTTTAGATAAGAACAACCCACCTTTGGCCAAGAAATATACTTATCTCGCAGAATGTCAGTTTCGTGCCAATTGTCAGTCAAGTGATGTCATAGAGATGTGTGAATACAATCTAAAAGTATCGAGCAGTTGGAAAGCTATGTCTGAAAATGCCATCTGATCAATTTGCGAACCTTCTTATCCTCCCTGAACTCCACTTCGACCCTTAGACGTAATCCATTTGACACCATGTAAGAGCGATCCTCTTGAGAATCCACTGTGGTTTCAACGTTACGTACAGACAGAATGAAGGTCTTAAAACACAGTGAGTATTAAGCTCTCTGATCCAATTTTGGTTGAAAATGGTATAAAGCAACTCTGTTCCTATTTTAGTTTGCTGTAATGTTTCTTGATGGCTCTTGCGGGTTACTTATACAAGGGGTACATCAAATACCGAACAATGGGTAGGTTGTTGAATATAAGATAGCTTGCTGCCAAAACAAAGATGTTCTTTATCACTAATACACAGATTCCTGTATGCTGGCGACTGAGGAATCCTTCTCGACAGCTTATTGGGCTTAACAACCAATCCATAAAAGATAGTCGTAATTTACCAGCTTGCACCAAATAGGGCTTCCTCTGAGCCAAACATTTATGTGTATGGACAGAAATTGCAGGTTGTGGATAAATTTGTGGATTTAGGCGTAGTGTAACCATGACAAGTACTATTAATGGAGAAAGCTCGCTCCGAATCAAGAAAGCCAGTACAGTAAACCCTCGCCATATTGCAGGTCACATATCGACGGTTATTATTTAAGCTTACGTCAACTCCTCCATATTGTTGTTTTGCATTTATAATAAAATAAATATATACAAATTATAAAAATAATTAAAAAAAATATACAGTACAGTACTGCTTCTACTTCGCGGATTTTCACTTATCGCGTGGGGTTTAGGAGCGTAACACCCGCGATATACGAGGGATTACTGTAATGCATTCGGAAAGTTGAATACACGTTTATATATATTTCTTTACTGCCCACAAGGGGCTAAACAGAGGGGACAAACAAGGACATTTATCGACCCGAAAGGATAAAAGGCAAAGTCGACCTCAGCGGAATTTGAACTCAGAACGTAACGACAGACGAAATACCTATTCCCTTACTACCCACAAGGGGCTAAACACAGAGAGGGCAAACAGGACAGACAAACGGATTAAGTCGATTTATCGACCCCAGTGCGTAACTGGTACTTATTTAATCGACCCCGACAGGATGAAACTCAGAACGTAGTGGCAGACGAAATACCGCTAAGCATTTCGCCCGGCGCGCTAACGTTTCTGCCAGCTCGCCACATTTATTGTCTCGGCATGGAATTTCAATAGAGACAAAGTTGAAGGCCTACAATACTGTTTTGTCTTCGTTGCTATATGCATGTGAGACCTTGGTTAATTATTCATGACATGGAAAAGCGATTTTACCAGCAATTTCCATCATATACTGGATATCCAATGGCAAATGTATGTAAATGAAACTGAAGTCCTTGAAAGTAGCCAGTCTACCGTATATAGTCTCTAGTACTTCAGCACTGATTACGATGGAGTGTTCTTGTGGTCAGGATGGAAGTGATCGAACGCCTTTGCAGATTAGTCCGTGGAAAAAGACCAGCATACACCGAAATTAAGGTATAAAAACTGCATCAAGAATACCCTGGAGAATGTCAAATTCTTGGAAAATGGATGGAGAAACCTCCCTTTAGCTCGTTCGTTATGAAAAATAAAAGCAGTATATCATGAGAGAAAACAATTTTAATAAAATTGCATCGTGCATTGATAGCTCAAGGGAGACGTTCATAAGACCCTTGATGTGAATTTGTTTGAGTATGTTGGCACACGGTCCAATTTAACATGTAGTGAATGTGGGCATGTCTGTCTAAGTAGGTCAGGTCTTAGAAGTCTTTCATTTTTAATACCCTGTAATCGTCTTGAAAAGAAGGGTTTAATTTCTAAGTAAGAAACGACTAAATTGCACAACTATAAAGGGAAAGGTTGAATTTCAGAAAACTCTTGCATAGTAGTTTTACTATTCTACTTACAGAGCGAATCTACAGAATACGTGTTCAAAGGCCTCTTTGTTTGCCTGAAGAACCTCCATAAGTAGTTATCCATAAACGTTCTCTTTCTCAATGATCTCGAATGAAATATTCCACAAAAACCTGGACTGCTGACATGGCTGAAAAAAACTACATCTATACCTGTGTGTTTGCATTTAATAGAAATTTCGATGAGCATGTCCCACCATTATTTCTGGCTTTAAAATATAGAAATATTTTTCTATATACCAAGGCAATGTTTACGGCGGCAGCATTGTATATTGTTTTAGTAACAATGTCATGACATTGGTGAAAAGTGCCTCAGCAACATTTTAGAGTAGCAACTGATTACATGTGTTCTTTTCTTCTTCCAACATAAGCAACAGAATTGACATTTTCGATCGCATTTGGGAGCTTAAGAGTTTCACTGCGATATTCTTCTTCGGCATGTGTTTTGTGGCTATCTCTTGCTCTTGAATGTGGGTTTGTTTGTACGTATGTATGAAAGTATTTACGCCATCACCACCACCACCACTATCACCACCACCACCAGTTAACATCTGGTTTTCTCTGTTAGCATTTGTTGCACTTGTTCTTTTCCAATACGTCTCACAACTTCTAACAGTCTTTTTTGTCTTTCTCTTTTGCGTGCTTGAACATTCTGAGATCAACCATCATCATTTGTTTTTCAATCTTCCATTTGCGCAGGTCTCTCCCATTTAAATCATTTGGCACTTCTTTCTCCGACTGTGATCCTCCACAGATTAATATGTCAGCAACACAGTACATTTCATTGCTCTTATATTTAGTTTTTCTCTCAACTCATTCATTCAACATTGACAATACACATCCAAAGAACAGTATTCGCCGTCTTATTTCTGTCCAGTTTTCACACATTCAAGGGCCAGTGCCCGTCTCATTTCTGTCCAACTTTCACACATCCAAGGAACAGTACCCGTCACATTTCTGTCCAACTTTCACACATCCAAGGAACAGTACCCGTCACATTTCTGTCCAACTTTCACACATCGATCGTATTCAACACTTGTGTTTCACTTGATAAGCAATATTGCATTTCATATGCAAGCATCGTACTATCTTCAATAGGGTTGTGAACCCTTTTGTTTTCCTCAGCAGTTACTGGTTCTTGGACTTTTCCATCTTGCTCTTACATTGGTTACCTTTCCTCCAGAACACCTACCTCCATAATTCATCAAAATATCAAAAATTTGTTAGCTATTGATTTGTTTTTCAACATAAGTGTATGTTTGTTTGTCTATATATTTTGAGTGTGTGTGTGTGTGTTTGCATTTGTGTGTGCTTATATGTATGCATATATGAATACTTAAGCATATATATTTTCTCTTCCTAATTGGACCTTTAAAGTTACTTTTGATTTTGCTGCCTGCTCGGTGGAAAGGCTGTTAAGAAAAGATATTAAAAGAAGTCCAGAAACAGGTGTAAACAATGAGATACAATTGGGAGTTGGCTGGAAAATTGAAGTAGAAATCGAGCGTTTGAGTGACCCGGTGCTGTTCCGTCGAACGACAATCAAACGATCTCTAAAATAATCACCTAACTTCCGACCAATTTCTCCGACGTACAATAAACCAAGGAGTTAGGATTTAGCATAGTAGTTAATGAATAGAGTGGAGGTTCGCTTGAAGTATTGTAAAATAATAAAAGAACAATGCACACAGCTTACAATGCAAAGAAAGATTCAAGGATTTATCATTTCCTTGTTCCAGGGCCCTCGCTAAGTCCTTACATCCCCTGCGGTCGCAGATGAGTCATTGTTTGCTTTGGTTAAGATGTTGAACAAGAATTAAACTATGTTAACTGAAAAATTCAAGAAATAAAATAGTAATACATTGTACCTTCTAAAGTACTTGTAAAAATATTACATTGTACCACGAACGTGTACCAGATTTTGTGGATTGTCTATGATATCTATTGAACACGAACTTAGCTCTCAGCTTGATTATTCTGAACTGATCGATGATTTCACAAAGCAAAAAGTGCGCTGTGTTTGTCTTTGAATGTTGCATGGATTATAAAAGTGTTCTTTTATTCATATCTGGAAGTTTTACTTATTGAAGTTCATAATGGACCCAAATAAATTTAACTTGTACTTTTAAAAAAATGTTCTTTAGGATAACGTGAAAGATTGAACTGCAGACAGAATGAAGTAAAATACAGCTACGAATAAAAGGTGCGTAGATTATGAATTTTGATTGAAGGGATGGGGCCTCGAAACAAAATGTTGCAGGGGTCCTCTAAAAGTCACGCGACGGAGCTGCCTTGTACATATATCGGGTGAACTATCAGTCTAATTTGTTGGTGCCTTCCTCTGCAACACTACATTGTCTTGTATTACTGTGTATATGCGTGCATGAGCGTATGTAAGTGTTTGTATGTGAGTGTATGTTAAGCTAATGGGTCAGTATTAAGATAAAATGGCTTGATGCCAATTAGTGTTACTTCCCCCTACAATGAAGAATCACATCCTTCAATATTTTAATGTATTAGATGAGGAGGATGGGATCTACCCATGTCGTTAACTCTCTCTCTCTATATATGGGATGAACAGGATGTCATTAACCCAAAGATGTACTAGGTTATAAAAAGAGGGCAACAGGGACGGCCATCAAAAAGAAAGCAAGGTTGAGAGAGAAAGAGTGAGATAATTGATTCCCAGGACCTGAGTGGATCTATATGTATAGACTGCGAAAACGTAGAAGATAAAATTAACTTCTGTGGATTTTGAACTCAAAACGTAGAAATCCTGAAAAGATACACGGCGTCTTATGCAAGAATGACTTGCAGAGAATTCATTATACCCAAATGTATAGCCACAGAATTTAAGATAGATTGCATTGGATGTGTGTGTGTGTGTGTGTGTGTGTTGTGTGTGTGTGTGTATACCTACGTAGATATATATATATATATATATATACATATATATATTAATATACGTATATATGTATATATATGTACGTATATATATATATATATATATATATATATATATATATATATATATATAATATATATATATATATACACACACATACATATATACGTACATATATACGTATATATATATATATGTATATCTATCTATCTCTATATATATATATATATGTATAATATATATATATATATATATTATATATATATATATATAATATATATATATATATATATATATATATATATATATATATATATATATATATATATATATATATATATATACGTACATTAAAGCGCGTGTTTTATCTTCCGAGTATCAGCTGGGTGTGTCAGTATGGGCTTGGTACGAGTGAGAGAGTGTATAATCATTTGGGTTGGCTTTTATTCACCTACATCCCACCCGACCTATATCAATCTTGGCTGATAAACAAACATTCTCATCAACCCAACCGCTTATCCTAAAAGATCTGTTGGCGTGAGTGACAGTTGTGACTGCGAACCGAAACCCGAAACACGTCGTTTGCAAACATATGTTTGTGATGGTGGTGGTGTATACAAGTGTATGCTCTCCTCTATGTGTGTGTGAGTGTGTGTGTGTGCGCGCGTGTACATTATACTAGGTGCGTATTATATTAGCCGTATTATAGGTCCCCGGGCAAATCAATGTACAGGGGCCCGTAAGTATTTATTTATTGACAGCAAGCCACAACATACATAAATGAGAATTGGGGTTCTGTATAATTGTGGGCCCCTGGGCATGTGCCCAGTATGACCTCCCCCACCCCAACCATGTCTTAAGAGAGCGTCTTTTTCACATTTTACTAAGTACCACTTACATAACTCCATTCTTCGGTCCAGATCCCTTCATTGAGAGTATGGACTTTTCTGGAAGTGTAACTTTTCCAATAACCTCGATTCAAAATTAGATGGACGTTTGATTTTTAAATTCCTATCTCACAACTTGCTCGCCGCAGAAATTTTCTGGAACCTTTCTAGAACACTTTGTTGTTTCGTGAAGCTTGTTGCCGTCTTCCGTCTTCCGAAGCAAACTTTTCTTGTGGACATTCTGAACAGTTTTATTGGCTTCGAACTTATTACTTATTCGAGTGATGGCTAGTCGCACTGGTGGTTCTGTTTGAAACTCCTTCCTAAAAGATCTATGCTATTCAATTGCATTTTCAGATTTCCCGTAACACATTGGCACAAATCACCTTTGTTCAAAGTATAATCTGGCTCCCTTCATTATTTTTGATGGGTTTAATATAAAAAGAAATGAAAATTGAGTGAGCTATCAACTGTTAAAATGTGTAAACAGTTTTTTGGTACATCCTGAATATGTACACACATACACACGAACACACACGAACACACAGACACACACACGCACACACACACACACACACAAACCACACACACACATACACACACACATACACACGCACACACACACACGAGCACACGGGCACACTTTACTTACGTTAAAATAAGCATTCTACATTCTAATGTTTTTCTTTGCGGATTACTTTATACCATAGGGATTAAATTCCTATTATACCATAGTGATTAAATCTAAGCCATAGTGATTAAATTCATATAACAAGTTTAAAACAGACTCATACCAAGAACTGCATGCATTCGGAATCCCTAAGGGGTTCTTTCCAAGAAAATGAAGTTTTAAGTATTCGGACATCTCAACGAGTGTTTTAGTTAGTTTCGCTCGGGAGAGTTTTCTCTTACAGATTGATCTCGATCAAGAGACGAAATTCTGTAAATATATTGATCGAGATCAATCTGTAAGAGAAAACTCTCCCGAGCGAAACTAACCAAAACATCGTTGAGATGTCCGAACACTTAAAACTTCATTTTCTTGGAAAGGACCCCTTTGGGATTCCGAATGCATGCAGTTCTTGGTATGAGTCTGGTTTAAACTTGTTATATGAATTTAATCACTATGGTTTAAACATATATATATATATATATATATATATATATATATATATATATATATATATATTATATATATAATATAATATATATATATATATACAAGATAAGAAAATGGAGAAATACATCTAAATTAAATATCAATTACCAGATAATACTCAATCACATACTTATTAAACCACCACATAAGAGACTATATGTTAAATATAAAAAGCAGAAACAATAAGTGTACATAAAGGAATGTACATAAAAAAGTGTACATAAAAGAGTAATGTTGTATAATAAGTAGAATATATATAAAAGAGAATATAAATATAAGTAAATATATATATATATATATATATATATATATATATATATATATATATATATATGTATGTATGTATGTATGTATGTATGTATATCATAAAACATGCGGTATGTTTCTATTCAGGGCTTTAGACCAAAGTCCACAATAAGTGGGTTAGAGTATAGTTGGTACTACAAGTCATAAATTTCCGGCTATTAATAAATATACTTTATTATTTTCCGTTATTTTTGTTTATTGAGTAACTGAAATCCTGCGGGAATGTCTATAAGTTGATAAATACCAACTATTGATCCCCTCCATTTTCTATATAAATTAATTGCTATATAAATTAAGGGTAAAATAACTTTTTACCCTCACACATTTATTACACTCGGCAATGTAATTGCCATGCAATGAAAAAACACTTGTGTATTAATAATTGGGTATTTTACCAGCATTATATTGGATATATATTATCCCTTAGTTGGATTCACAACCTCCATCTCTCTTGGAATATTATAATATATATATATATATATATCTTTCAATTTACAAATACATATATAAGTCGGCTCCAGCTCGTATCCGAGCATCAGGTTCGTCAGTTTCCATCCAGTCTCCTCGGCTGATGTTTGTGCCGAAAGTGACTCTGGAGTCCAAGTCGGTGGTGAAAGAGTCGTGGGCAGAACTCGCACGGGATGGTCGATGCAGGCTGAGGATGTTGAAGATGCTCCTTTCTTCTCCTGCGTTTTGCCTCCTCATTCTGTTGTATGTTCTTCTCGAAGAAGCTGTCCTATCCATGGTAATATGTCCTTGCCACGACATGGACATATATATATATGTATATATATATATATAAAATTAGTGTACATTGAAACACAAAAGAGGTGAACCTAACAGGACACCTTACATGCTAGAAGGAACAGTCAAAGTCCAAACCACGGTTAAGAGCAATTTTGAAGGGAATGAAAAATAAAAAAACATTTGCAATATTTACCTCCCGGACTTAGGTTTCGAACTTTAATTAACAAATAAAACCTAGGTCCGGGATGTAAATATTTTAATTGTTTTATATTTTTATATATTATATGTATGTATGTATATATATGTATATATATATATATATATATATATATATATATATATATTATATATATATATATATATATATATATATATATATATAATATATATATATATATATATATATATATATATACATGTGTTTGTGTCTGTATATGCGTGTGCATATACAGACACGACATATAAGCATATATATATATGTAAGTAATCTGTGTACTGAAATGTAAACATAATCCGATGTGACCATCACAATCTCAAGAGTTATGTGCAGTACAGGGGTTAATATATATTTATGAAAACCGGCCATGTTCATACTTTTTTCCATTTTATTCTATTTATTATTATTATTATTTTGTTTTGTTGCTATATACCACATTCTTGCGTTTTGTGTAACTTCTAAGAATACATACATGCATACAAACATTCAGAAACACAGACTTAGGTTTTGCAGACACGCTCACACACATCTCTACATACATACATACATACATACTTACATACATACATACATACATACATACATACATACATTCTCATTCACACAAATATAAGGTGTTTTACTATACATGACCTAATGTTTTCATACACTCACATGCACATATATATACACATTCACAAAAACACACATATATACACTCACGCATACACAAATGTAAGGTGTTTCACTATTCGTAGTCTGCTGTTTTGACACACACACACACACACTGCCACAGTTTTGCGGTTATTTGCAACACGATATGTCTCTAGCATTCTGAGTTGCTGACAAGAGAACTTACGACGCTGACATAATTAAGTAAACTGACAAAGAACTCCTACTTTACAGAAATCACTGGCAGACTCTACTGAAAAGAAATAAACGAAACGCGAAAATAGGAATAAAAACCCCCATACATAGGAAGGAGTAGTATATTCTTCTTGTGGACGAGACGATATATATATATATATATATATATATTATATATATATATATATATATATATATATATATATAATATATATATGTATATATATATATGATATATATATATATATATATATTATATTATATATGTATGTATGTATGTATGTATATGTACGTACATACACAAACTATATGTCTGTGTGTGTATATATATATGCATGTATGTGTGAATATGTTATGTATACACACCACACACACACATATATATATGTATATATATGAATATATATATACCACATATGCTATGTATATATATATATATATATTATATAAAAAACATACGTATATATACCCGAATGTAAATATATGCAAATATACGTTTCTGTACATGTATATCGGTACGTAAGTGTGTGTGCATGTGTTCGTATATATTTATGCATACATACTTACATACATGCACATGCACACACACATACCACACACACACACACACACACACACACACACACACACACACACACACACACACACACATACGCACATCCATGCACATAATATCCACTTATTTAATTTCGCTACAGAAATAGATCCTGCTGACAAAGCAACGTCTCCCGACATCGTTGAATGAGGATCGAAACGTCTAGTTTCATTAGGAAGACTAAATATATATTTATTTATCTATTATACGTATTATATACGAGTACCGTACATATATTTATTCTCATTTATCATGCTTCACTCGTGCTATAGATATTTATATCCGGTCTTTAACTAAGTAAATAATGATGAAAATTTCTTGATGCTGATTCGAAATCCCAGTTACCCAATGCAGATATTTTATTGGCGTATTTTATCGAGGATCTCTTACCTAATATATTCATAGCTTCTCTAAAATGTACATTCTTTTTGCCTTTTTGTAATGTTTTTCACCATTTCCCAGTGTGTATCTCGTTTACGCCTTTCCAGCACAACTTTATGATCGTCAACTGATTTATGGTAAGTAATCAATCTTGAGTGACTTTTGCAGTTTTTTCCAAGAAATTCCGTGTAGTAATTTGGTTCACTCAGACACTGTTTTGAATAACTATACATTCTCTACATTCTCTACATTCACACACACACACACACCACACACACACACACACACACACACACACACACAGACGTACGTATAAACATAGACACATACACATACAAGAATACAAGAGTTAAGGAATGGAGTTGGTAAGATCCGGTCCACATGTTTCATAGAGAGCGGAACCTCAGAAGTGATAAATATCCAAGCGAGGTGTATACCGCAGGCTACTCTTCAAGCCAATGATATCTTGATTAAATGAAAGTTTACATCGGGGTTAACATGTACTTCCTTGCGACGATGTAAACTTCGATATTATTACTTCATAGGTTCCGCTCTCTATGAAACATATGTAACCTTATATAAATATATATATATATATATATATATATATATATATATATAGATATATATATATATATATATATACATATATATATATATATATGTGTGTGTTGGTGTGTGTGTGTGTGTCTGTGTGTGTCTGTGTGTGTCTCTGTGTGTGTGTGTGTGTTTGTATATGTGTGTGTAAAATACCTATATCGATATCATCCTTGATATTATTTTCAAAAGTGTCTTCATTTTACATTTTATCTGTATTGATGTATCATTATATTATTGTCGAAAACGCGGTTACATTCCACTTTTATTGAGTTCTCTATTTTATTGCTGTGTATAAAGAAATATTTCCATTAAAATTGCGAATATTCATGTGTGTGTGTGTGTGTGTGTGTGTGTGTGTCTGTGTGTGTGTGTGCGTGCGTGTGCGTGTGTGTGTGTGTGTGTGTGGCGAGAGAAAGAGAGTATGTATGTACATATACATACATACGAGGTGGAATAAAAAAAACTTGCAAGCTATTCTATCCGATGTTATAACATTCTGAAAACTGAATCCGCTGATTTTATTGGCATTATCTCCCTTTAATGATACACTTTCAAACTGTGTTTAAATCATTTTGTCAAATTCACTATAAACCATACCGTTATATATACATGTGTGTGTATGCATAATATATATTACGCAGAAACGGCAAAATTTAGCCATTTCTCTGCAGACTGTAAAAACGATAAACAACCTTAATCAGTTTTCGAACCTTATTGGGTTCTCATCAGAGGCGTCTACATCATTATGAGGGATTGGCTGCCAAACTGTTTATATCCTCAACAAATGCAGCAGTTACTCTATGAAGGAGTCCCTAATTTGTATACCCAAAGTGCTTAACACTGTTTAAATAACAGCGGTCTGTCAACGGGGATCTTGTTCACACAGTTATCAAGGTATGATATATTGAATGTGTAAATATATATAGATATTTATATATATTATATATTATATATATATATATGTATATATTATATATATACGTGTCTGTTGATGTGTGTGTGTGTGTATATATATACATACACACATATGTATATATGCATATTATATATTATATATTATATATATATATATATATATATATATATATACATATATGTATATGTATACACACACACATACATATGTAATATTATATGCATATATACAATTCTATTGCCCACAAGGGGCTAAACATAGAGAGGACAAACAAAGACAGACAATTGGATTAAGTCGATTATATCGACCCCAGTAACTGGTACTTATTTAATCGACCCCGAAAGGATGAAAGGCAAAGTCGACCTCGGCGGAATTTGAACTCAGAACGTAGCGGCAGACGAAATACCGCTAAGAATTTCGCCCGGTGTGCTAACGTTTCTGCCAGCTCGCCGCCTGCAAGTATATATGCATATATATATGTGTGTGTGTGTGTGTGTGTGTGTATATTTATATATATGCACATATATGTGTGTGTGTGTGTGTGTATGGGCGCAAGAGTGGTTATGTATTAAGTAGCTTGCTTACCAACCTCATGGTTCCGGGTTCAGTCCCACTGTGTGGCACCTTGAGCAAGTGTCTTCTACTGTAGCCTTGGGACGACCAAAGCCTTGTGAGTGGATTTGGAAGACGAAAACTGAAAGAAGCCTATTGTATATATATATATATATATATATATGTGCGTGTGTGTGTGTGTGTGTGTGTGTGTGTGTGTGTGTGTGTGTGTGGTATGTATGTATGTATGTATGCATGCATGTATGTATGTATGTATGCGTGTGTATATGTTTGTGTATCTGTGTTTGTCTCCCCCAACATCGCTTGACAATCAAACTTAGCAGTTCGGCGAAAGAGCCCGATAGAATAAGTACTAAGCTTACAAAGAATAAGTCCTGGGGGTATAAATGCTCGATTAAAGATGGTACTTTTGCATGGCCGCAATCAAATGACTGAAACAAGTAAAAGAAGAATATATATATATATTATATAATATATATATATATATATTACACACATATATGGATACATCCACACACACACATATATACCTACATATAATATATATATATATAAAATATATATATATATATATGCATGTGTGTTGTGTATGAAGAGAAAAAAAGAGGAGATAGTGAAGAGAGAGGGAATGAGCAGGGAGAGAAACAAATATTTGATAAACATATGAGTCTGTTAATTAGACCATTAATTAATTAATTAACTAATTAATTAATAGCGTAATTAGATATATCATATATTATCTTTCGTAACATTTGTGAGTACGCGGGTGGTAGTTGTGGTGGTGACGATGGTAGTGGTGGATGTTGGCTGTAGTCGTAGCAGTGATGGTAGATAGTAGATGGTAGGGGGGGTGGCGATGGTGGTGTTGGTGGATGTCGGTTGTGGTTGTTGTAGTGATGGTAGTGGTAGGTATAGTATTGCGATGAAGAGTGTAGTGGTAGCGTTGTTGCTAGTTACAGTAGTGGTATTCATAATCCTTGGAAGTGGTTGGACAACAAATCCCAGCCAGTCGAATTCCCTGAACGATTGACTTCCACACTACTTAACTTTGGTGCCTTTGATTCCGTTGTAGTGTTTATCCTTTCGATCGCTGAATACAAAACGTGGCCCGCCCGCCCGCCAGCGAAACCTCCGGTCGGGTGATTTGTTCTGGGTCGCCAATATTACTAATTTTTGTTGAGTGAACTGGAGCAAAATGAATAGAAGTGTTTTGCTCAATAACACAACGCATCG
>NC_043009.1:56638655-56667124 GCF_006345805.1 Octopus sinensis | reverse complement strand
ACAGCAACTAAAAGTAGAACAGCAAGTAAAATAGAACAGCAACTAAAAATAGAACCAATAAACTAAAATAGAACATAAATTAAAAATAGGACAAATAAACTAAAATGGACAAATAAACTCAAATAAGTACACAATAATACTAAAAATAGGAACAAATAAACTAAAAATAGACCAAGCGTACTAAAAATGAACAAATAAACTCAAAATAGGAACATGCAACTAAAAATTAGGACAAATAAACTGAAAATATGAACAGCAACTAAAAATACAACAAATAAACTAAAGATAGAACAGCAACTAAAAATAGACCAGCAACTAAAAATAGAACAAATAAACTAAAAATAGAACAGCACTAAAAATATAACAACAACTAAAAATAGGACAAATACTAAAAATAGAACAGCAACAAAAAATAGGACAAAGACACTAAAAATTCGAACAAATAAACTAAAATAGAACAGCAACTAAAAATAGAACAGCAAGTAAAAATAGAACAGCAACTAAAAATAGAACAAATAAACTAAAAATAGAACAGCACTAAAATAGTACAAAAAAAACTAAAAATAGAACAGCAACTAAAAATAGAACAGCAACTAAAAATAGAACAAACAAACTAAAAATAGAACAGCAACTAAAAATTACACACAACTAAAAATAGGACAAAAAACTAAAAATAGAACAGCAACTAAAAATACACCAATAAACTAAAAATAGAACAATAAACTAAAAATAGAACAGCAACTAAAATAGAACAGCAAGTAAAAATAGAAGAGCAACTAAAATAGAACAGCAATTAAAAATAGAACAGCAATTAAAAATAGAACAGCAACTAAAAATAGAACAAATAACTAAAAATAGAACAGCAACTAAAAATAGAACAATAACTAAAAAGAACAAATAAATTTAAAATAGGACAATAAACTAAAAATAGTACAAATATACTCAAAATAGGACAAAAAACTAAAATTGGACAAATAAACTAAAATATACCAAATAAATTAAATAGGACAAATAAACTACAAATAGACAAATAAACATCAAATAGGACCAAAAAAACCAAAAATTGGACAAATAAACTAAAAATAGAACAGCAACTAAAAATAGGACAAATAAACTGAAAATAGAACATCAAATAAAAATAGAACAGCAACTAAAATTAGAACAAATAAACTAAAAATAGAACAGCAACTAAAAATATAACAGCAACTAAAAAAGGACAAATAAACTAAAAATAGAACAGCAACTAAAAATAGGACATAAACTAAAAATAGAACAAATAAATAAAAATAGAACAGCAACTAAAAAGAACAGCAACTGAAAATAGAACAGCAACTAAAATTAGAACAGCAACTAAAAATAGAACAGCAACTAAAAATATAACAGCAACTAAAAATAGGACAAATGAACTAAAAATAGAACAGCAACTAAAAATAGGACAAATAAACTAAAAATAGAACAGCAACTAAAAAGAACAGCAAGCAGTAAAAATAGAACAGCAACTAAAAATAGAACAGCAATAAAAATAGAACAGCAACTAAAAATAGAACAAATAAACTAAAAATAGAACAGCAACTAAAAATAGAACCAATAAACTAAAAATAGAAAAATAAATAAAAAAATAAAAAATAGGACAAATAAACTAAAAATAGGACAAAAAAACAACAAAAATAGAACAGCAACTAAAAATACAACAAAAATAAACTAAAGATAGAAGAGCAACTAAAAATAGAACAGCAACTAAAAATAGAACAAATAACTACAAAAATAGAACAGCAACTAAAAAATATAACAGCAACTGAAAATAGGACAAATAAACTAAAAATAGAACAGCAACTAAAAATAGGACAAATAAACTAAAAATAGAACAAATAAACTAAAATAGAACAGCAACTAAAAATAAGAAACAGCAAGTAAAAATAGAACAGCAACTAAAAATAGAACAGCAATAAAAATAGAACAGCAACTAAAAATAGAACAAAAAAACTAAAAATAGAAAGCAACTAAACAAAAAATAGAACAAAAAACTAAAAATGAACAAATAAATTTAAAATAAGAAAAAAAACTAAAAATAGACAAATAAACTCAAAATAGGACAAATAAACTAAAAATGGACAAATAAACTAAAAATAGAACAGCGACTAAAAATAGAACAGCGACTAAAAATAGAACAAATAAACTAAAAATAGAACAGCAACTAAAAATAGGACAGAAAAACTAAAAATAGAACAGCAACTAAAAATAGAACAAATAAACAAAAAATAGAACAGCAACTAAAAATAGGACAAATAAACTAAAAATAGAACAAATAAACTAAAAATAGAACAGCAACTAAAAATATAACAGCAACTAAAAATAGGACAAATAAACTAAAAATAGAACAGCAACTAAAAATAGGACAAATAAACTAAAAATAGAACAAATAAACTAAAAATAGAACAGCAACTAAAAATAGAACAGCAACTGAAAATAGAACAGCAACTAAAATTAGAACAGCAACTAAAAATAGAACAGCAACTAAAAATATAACAGCAACTAAAAATAGGACAAATAAACTAAAAATAGAACAGCAACTAAAAATAGGACAAATAAACTAAAAATAGAACAAATAAACTAAAAATAGAACAGCAACTAAAAATAGAACAGCAAGTAAAAATAGAACAGCAACTAAAAATAGAACAGGAATTAAAAATAGAACAGCAACTAAAAAGAGAACAAATAAACTAAAAATAGAACAGCAACTAAAAATAGAACCAATAAACTAAAAATAGAACAAATAAATTAAAAAGAGGACAAATAAACTAAAAATAGGACAAATAAACTAAAAATAGAACAGCAACTAAAAATACAACAAATAAACTAAAGATAGAACAGCAACTAAAAATAGAACAGCAACTAAAAATATAACAGCAACTAGAAAGAGGACAAATAAACTAAAAATAGAACAGCAACTAAAAATAGAACAAATAAACTAAAAATAGCACAAATAAACTAAAAATAGAACAGCAACTAAAAATAGAACAAATAAACTAAAAATAGAACAAATAAATTTAAAATAGGACAAATAAACTAAAAATAGAACAGCAACTAAAAATAGGACAAATAAACTAAAAATAGAACAAATAAACTAAAAATAGAACAGCAACTAAAAATAGAACAGCAAGTAAAAATATAACAGCAACTAAAAATAGAACAAATAAACTAAAAATAGAACAAATAAATTTAAAATAGGACAAATAAACTAAAAATAGGACAAATAAACTCAAAATAGGACAAAAATCTAAAAATTGGACAAATAAACTAAAAATAGAACAAATAAATTGAAAATAGGACAAATAAACTCAAAATAGGACAAAAAACTAAAAATTGGACAAATAAACTAAAAATAGAACAGCAACTAAAAATAGGACATATAAACTAAAAATAGAACAGCAACTAAAATTAGAACAAATAAACTAAAAATAGAACAGCAACTAAAAATATAACAGCAACTAAAAATAGGACAAATAAACTAAAAATAGAACAGCAACTAAAAATAGGACAAATAAACTAAAAATAGAACAAATAAACTAAAAATAGAAGCGCAACTAAAAATAGAACAGCAACTGAAAATAGAACAGCAACTAAAAATAGGACAAATAAACTATCAATAGAACAGCAACTAAAATTAGAACAAATAAACTAAAAATAGAACAGCAACTAAAAATATAACAGCAACTAAAAATAGGACAAATAAACTAAAAATAGAACAGCAACTAAAAATAGGACAAATAAACTAAAAATAGAACAAATAAACTAAAAATAGAAGCGCAACTAAAAATAGAACAGCAACTGAAAATAGAACAGCAACTAAAATTAGAACAGCAACTAAAAATAGAACAGCAACTAAAAATATAACAGCAACTAAAAATAGGACAAATAAACTAAAAATAGAACAGCAACTAAAAATAGGACAAATAAACTAAAAATAGAACAAATAAACTAAAAATAGAACAGCAACTAAAAATAGAACAGCAAGTAAAAATAGAACAGCAACTAAAAATAGAACCAATAAACTAAAAATAGAACAAATAAATTAAAAATAGGACAAATAAACTAAAAATAGGACAAATAAACTCAAAATAGTACAAATAAACTAAAAATTGGACAAATAAACTAAAAATAGAACAGCGACTAAAAAGAGAACAAATAAACTAAAAATAGAACGGCAACTAAAAATAGGACAAATAAACTAAAAATAGAACAGCAACTAAAAATACAACAAATAAACTAAAGATAGGACAGCAACTAAAAATAGAACAAATAAACTAAAAATAGAACAGCAACTAAAATATACAACTAAAAATAGACAAATAAACTAAAAATAGAACAGCAACTAAAAATAGGACAAATAAACTAAAATAGAACAAATAACTAAAATTAGAACAGCAACTAAAATAGAACAGCAATTAAAAATAGAACAGCAACTAAAATAGAACAGCAACTAAAATAGAACAGCAACTAAAATAGAACAAATAAACTAAAAATAGAACAGAACTAAAAATAGGACAAAAACTAAAAATAACAGCAACTAAAATAGAACAGCAACTAAAAATAGAACAAATAAACTAAAATTAGAACAGCAACTAAAAATAGAACAACTAAAAATAGACAAAAAACTAAAAATAGAACAGCAACTAAAAATAGGACAAAAAACTAAAAATTGAACAAATAAACTAAAATAGAACAGCAACTAAAAATAAACAGCAAGTAAAAATAAACAGCAACTAAAAATAGAACAGCAACTTAAAAATAGAACAGCAATTAAAAATAGAACAGCAACTAAAAATAGAACAAATAAACTAAAAATAAACAGCAACTAAAAATAGAACAAAAAACTAAAAATAGAAGAAATAAATTTAAAATAGGACAAATAAACTAAATAGTACAAATAAACTCAAAATAGGACAAAAAACAAAAATTGGACAAATAAACTAAAAATAGAACAAATAAATGAAAAATAGGACAAATAAACTTGAAATAGGACAAATAAACTCAAAATAGGACCAAAAAACTAAAAATTGGACAATAAAAACTAAAAATAGAACAGCAACTAAAAATAGGACAAATAACTAAAAATAGATCAGCAACTAAAAATAGAACAGCAACTAAAATTAGAACAAATAAACTAAAAATAGAACAGCAACTAAAAATATAACAGCAACTAAAAATAGGACAAATAAACTAAAATAGAACAGCAACTAAAAATAGGACAAATAAACTAAAAAATAGAACAAATAAACTAAAAATAGAACAGCAACTAAAAATAGAACAGCAACTAAAAATAGAACAGCAACTAAAAATATAACAGCAACTAAAAATAGGACAAATAAACTAAAAATAGAACAGCAACTAAAAATAGGACAAATAAACTAAAAATAGAACAAATAAACTAAAAATAGAACAGCAACTAAAAATAGAACACAAAGTAAAAAATAGAACAGCAACTAAAAATAGAACAGCAATTAAAAATAGAACAGCAACTAAAAATAGAACAAATAAACTAAAAATAGAACAGCAACTAAAAATAGAACCAATAAACTAAAAATAGAACAAATAATTTAAAATAGGACAAATAAACTAAAAATAGGACAAATAAACTAAAATAGAACCAATAAACTAAAAATAGAACAAATAATTTAAAATAAGACAAATAAACTAAAAATAGACAATAAACTAAAAATAGGACCAATAAACTAAAAATAGGACAAATAAACTAAAAATAGAACAGCGACTAAAAATAGAACAAATAAACTAAAAATAGAACAGCAACTAAAAATAGGACAAAAGAACTAAAAATAGAACAGCAACTAAAAATAGAACAAATAAACTAAAAATGGAACAGCAACTAAAAATATAACAGCAACTAAAAATAGGACAAATAAACTAAAAATAGAACAGCAACTAAAAATAGGACATATAAACTAAAAACAGAACAAATAAACTAAAAACAGAACAGCAACTAAAAATATAACAGCAACTAAAAATAGGACAAATAAACTAAAAATAGAACAGCAACTAAAAATAGGACAAATAAACTAAAAATAGAACAAATAAACTAAAAATAGAACAGCAACTAAAAATAGAACAGCAACTGAAAAGAAACAGCAACTAAAATTAGAAAGCAACTAAAAATAGAACAGCAACTAAAAATATACAGCAAACAGCAACTAAAAATAGGACAAATAAACTAAAAATAGAACAGCAACTAAAAATAGGACAAATAAACTAAAAATAGAACAAATAAACTAAAATAGAACAGCAACTAAAAATGGAACAGCAAGTAAAAATAGAACAGCAACTAAAAATAGAACACAGCATTAAAATTGAACAGCAACTAAAAATAGAACAATAAACTAAAATAGAACAAAGCAACTAAAATAGAACAATAAACTAAAATAGAACAAATAATTAAAATAGGACAATAAACTAAAAATAGACAAATAAACTAAAAATAGAACAGCAACTAAAAATACAACAAATAAACTAAAGATAGAACAGCAACTAAAAATAGAACCGCAACTAAAAATATAACAGCAACTAAAAATAGGACAGATAAACTAAAAATAGAACAGCAACTAAAAATAGAACAAATAAACTAAAAATAGAACAGCAACTAAAAATAGAACAAATAAACTAAAAATAGAACAAATAAATTTAAAATAGGACAAATAAACTAAAAATAGGACAAATAAACTCAAAATAGGACAAATAAACTAAAAATTGGACAAATAAACTAAAAATAGAACAGCGACTAAAAATAGAACAAATAAACTAAAAATAGAACAGCAACTAAAAATAGGACAAAAAAACTAAAAATAGAACAGCAACTAAAAATAGAACAAATAAACTAAAAATAGAACAGCAACTAAAAATATAACAGCAACTAAAAATAGGACAAATAAACTAAAAATAGAACAGCAACTAAAAATAGGACAAATAAACTAAAAATAGAACAAATAAACTAAAAATAGAACAGCAACTAAAAATATAACAGCAACTAAAAATACGACAAATAAACTAAAAATAGAACCGCAACTAAAAATAGGACAAATAAACTAAAAATAGAACAAATAAACTAAAAATAGAACAGCAACTATAAATAGAACAGCAACTAAAAATAGAACAGCAACTAAAATTAGAACAGCAACTAAAAATAGAACAGCAACTAAAAATATAACAGCAACTAAAAATAGGACAAATAAACGAAAAATAGAACAGCAACTAAAAATAGGAGAAATAAACTAAAAATAGAACAAATAAACTAAAAATAGAACAGCAACTAAAAATAGAACAGCAAGTAAAAATAGAACTGCAACTAAAAATAGAACAGCAATTAAAAATAGAACAGCAACTAAAAATAGAACAAATAAACTAAAAATAGAACAGCAACTAAAAATAGAACCAATAAACTAAAAATAGAACAAATAAATTAAAAATAGGACAAATAAACTAAAAATAGGACAAATAAACTAAAAATAGAACAGCAACTAAAAATACAACAAATAAACTAAAGATAGAACAGCAACTAAAAATAGAACAGCAACTAAAAATAGAACAAATAAACTAAAAATAGAACAGCAACTAAAAATATAACAGCAACTAAAAATAGGACAAATAAACTAAAAATAGAACAGCAACTAAAAATAGGACAAATAAACTAAAAATAGAACAGCAACTAAAAATAGAACAGCAAGTAAAAATAGAACAGCAACTAAAAATAGAACAGCAATTAAAAATAGAACAGCAACTAAAAATAGAACAAATAAACTAAAAATAGAACAGCAACTAAAAATAGAACAAATAAACTAAAAATAGAACAAATAAATTAAAAATAGGACAAATAAACTAAAAATAGGACAAATAAACTCAAAATAGGACAAATAAACTAAGAATTGGACAAATAAACTAAAAATAGAACAGCGACTAAAAGTAGAACAAATAAACTAAAAATAGAACAGCAACTAAAAATAGAACAGCAACTAAAAATATGACAAATAAACTAAAAATAGAACAGCAACTAAAAATAGAACAGCAACTAAAAATAGAACAAATAAACTAAAAATAGAACAGCAACTAAAAATATAACAGCAACTAAAAATAGGACAAATAAACTAAAAATAGAACAGCAACTAAAAATAGTACAAATAAACTAAAAATAGAACAAATAAACTAAAAATAGAACAGCAACTAAAAATAGAACAGCAAGTAAAAATAGAACAGCAACAAAAAATAGAACAGCAAGTAAAAATAGAACAGCAACTAAAAATAGAACAAATAAACTAAAAATAGAACAGCAACTAAAAACCGGTTTAAACTAGTTCAAACCGGTTCAAACTGGTTCCAATCTATAAATGGTATCTATAAATAGAATCTATAAATAGAATCTATAAATAGAATGTGTAAATAGAATCTATAAATAGTATCTATATATAGAATCTATAAATAGAATAATAAATAAATAAATAAGTAAATAAAGAACGAAAGAAAGAAATAGAATCTATAAAGAGAATCTATAAATAGAAACTATAAATAGAATCTATAAATAGAATCTATAAATAGAATCTATAACTAAATAAATAAATAGAATCTATAAATAGAATCTATAAATAGAATCTATAAATAGAATCTATAAATAAATAAATAAATAAGTAAATAAATAAATAAATAGAATCTATAAAGAGAATCTATAAATAGAATCTATAAATAGAATCTATAAATAGAATCTATAAATAGAATCTATAAATAAATAAATAAATAGAATCTATAAATAGAATCTATAAATAGAATCTATAAATAGAATCTATAAATAGAACCTATAAATAAATAAATAAATAAATAAATAAATAAATAGAATCTATAAATAGAATCTATAAATAGAATCTATAAATAGAATCAATAAATAGAATCTATACATAAATAAATAAATAAATAAATAGAATCTATAAATAGAATCAATAAATAGAATCTATAAATAAATAAATAAATAAATAAATAAATAAATAAATAGAATCTATAAACAGAATCTATAAATAGAATCTATAAATAAATAAATAAATAAATAAATAGAATCTATAAATAGAATCTATAAATCAAATCTATAAATAGAATCTATGAATAGAATCTATAAATAGTATCTATAAATAGAATCATTAAATAGTATTTATAAATAGAATCTATAAATAAATAAATAAATAAATAAATAAATAAATAAAAAGAATCTATAAATAGAATCTATAAATAAATAAATAAATAAATAAATAAATAGAATCTATAAATAGAATATATAAATAAAATCTATAAAAAGAATCTATAAATAGAATCTATATAAAATAAATAAATAAATAGAATCTAAAAATAGAATCAATAAATAGAATCTAAAATAAATAAATAAATAAATAAATAAATAGAATCTATAAATAGAATCTATAAATAGAATCTATAAATAGATAAATAAATAAATAAATTGAATCTATAAATAGAATCAATAAATAGAATCTATAAATAGAATCTATAAATAGAATCTATAAATAGAATCTATAAATAAATAAATAAATAAATAAATAGATAGAATCTATAAATAGAATCCTTAAATAGAATCTATAAATAGAATCTATAAATAGAATCAATAAATAGAATCTATAGATAAATAAATAAATAAATAAATAAATAGAATCTATAAATAGAATCTATAAATAGAATCTATAAATAGGATCTATGAATAGAATCTATAAATAGAATCTATAAATGGATAAAAAAATTAATAGAATCTATAAATAGAATCTATAAATAGAATCTATAAATAGAATGTATAATTAGAATCAATAAATAGAATCTATAAATAAATAAATAAATAGAATCAATAAATAGAATCTATAAATAAATAAATAAATAAATAAATAAATAAATAGAATCTATAAATAGAATCTATAAAAGGAATCTATAAATAGAATCAATAAATAGAATCTATAAATAAATAAATAAATAAATAAATAGAATCTAAAAATAGAATCTATAAATAGAATCTATAAATAAATAAATAAATAAATAAATAAATAAATAAATAAATAGAATCTATAGATAGAATCTATAAATAGAATCAATAAATAGCATCTATAAATAGAATCAATAAATAGAATCTATAATAAATAAATAAATAAAAATAGAATCTATAATAGAATCAATAAATAGAATCTATAAATAGAATCTATAAATAAATAAATAAATAAATAAATAGAATCTATAAATAGAATCAATAAATAGAATCTATAAAAAGAATCTATAAATAAATAAATAAATAGAATCTATAAATAAATAAATAAATAGCATCTATAAATAACAAAATAAATAAATAAATGGAATCTATAAATAAATAAAAAGAATCTATAAATAGAATCTATAAATAGAATCTATAAATAGTATCTATAAATAGAATCATTAAATAGTATCTAGAAATAGAATCTATAAATAAATAAATAAATAAATAAATAGTATCTATAAATAGAATCTATAACTATAATCTATAAATAGTATCTATAAATAGAATCTATAAATGAATAAATAAATAAATAAATATATAAATACATGAATAGAATCTATAAATAGAATCAATAAATAGAATCTATAAGTAAGAAAATAAAAAAATAAATAAATAAATAGAATCTATAAATAGAATCTATAAATAGAATCTATAAATAGAATCTATAAATAGAATCTATAAATAAATAAATAAATAAATAAATAGTATCTATAAATAGAATCTATAAATAGAATCTATAAATAGAATCTATAACTAGAATCCATAAATAGAATCTATAAATAAATAAATAAATAAATAGAATCTATAAATAGAATCTATAAATAGAATCTATAAATAAATAAATAAAAAAATAAATAAATAAATAGAATCTATAAATAGAATCTATAAATAGAATCTATAAATAGAATCTATAAATAAATAAATAAATAGAATCTATAAATAAATAAATAAATATTTAAATGGAAGCTATAAATAAATAAATAAATAGAATCTATAAATAGAATCTATAAATAGTATCTATAAATAGAATCATTAAATAGTATCTATAAATAGAATCTATAAATAAATAAATAAATAAATAAATACATGAATTTGCATATATATACATAATTTGCACATATATATACATAATTTGCATATATATACATAATTTGCATATATCTATACATAATTTGCATATATATATACATAATTTGCATATATATGCATAATTGGCATATATATATACATAATTTGCATATATATATAGATAATTTGCATATATATATATACATAATTTGCATATATATATACATAATTTGCATATATATATACATAAGTTGCATATGTATATATGCATATATACATAATTTGCATATATATATACATAATTTGCATATATATATATATAATATGCTATATATAATTATATATATATATATATACATAATTTATATATAAATATACATAATTTGCAAATATATATACAAAATTTGCATATATATATATATACATAATTTGCATATATATACATGATTTGCTTATATATACATAATTTGGATATATATATACATAATTTGCATATATATATACATAATTTGCATATATATATACATAATTTGCATATATATGCATAATTGGCATATATATATACATAATTTGCATATATATATAGATAATTTGCATATATATATATATATAATATGCTATATATAATTATATATATATATATATACATAATTTGCATATAAATATAGATAATTTGCAAATATATATACAAAATTTGCATATATATATATACATAATTTGCATATATATACATGATTTGCATATATATACATAATTTGCACATATATATACATAATTTGCATATATATACATAATTTGCATAGATCTATACATAATTTTCATATATATATACATAATTTGCATATATATGCATAATTGGCATATATATATACATAATTTGCATATATATATAGATAATTTGCATATATATATACATAATTTGCATATATATATATATAAATAATTTGCATATATATATACATAATTTGCATATATATATATACATAATTTGCATATATATATACATAATTTGCATATATATATACATAATTTGCATATATATATACATAAGTTGCATATATATAGATATGTATACATAATTTGCATATATATATACATAATTTGCATATATATACATAAATTGCATCTATATATACATAATTTGCATATATATATACATAATTTACATATATATATATATATATATACATAATTTGCATATATATATATATAATTTGCATATATATATACATTATTTGCAAAAAAGTACATAATTTACATATATATGTACATAATTTGCATATATATATACATAGTTTGCATATATATATACATAATTAGCATATATATTATATACATAATGCATATATATATAACATAAGTTGCAGATATATATACATAATTTGCATATATATATACATAATTTGCAAAAATGAATACATAATTTGCATATATATGTACATAATTTACATATATATATATACATAATTTGCATATATATATACATAATTTGCATATATATATACATAATTTGCATATATATATATATAAATAATTTGCATTTATATATAATAATTTGCATATATATATACATAATTTGCATATATATATACATAATTTGCATATATATTTACATAATTTGCATATATATATATACATAATTTGCATATATATATATATTTACATAAATTGCATATATATATACATAATTTGCATATATATACATACATAATTTGCATATATATATATACATAATTTGCATATATATATACATAATTTGCATATATATAATACATAATTTGCATATATATATATACATAATTTGCATATATATATACATATATATACATAATTTGCATATATATACATAATTTGCATATATCTATACATAATTTGCATATATATATACATAATTTGCATATATATGCATAATTTGCATATATATATAGATAATTTTATTTTTTTATTTATAGATTCTATTTATTGATTCTTTTTATAGATTCTATTTATAGATACTATTTATAGATTCTATTTATAGATTCTATTTATAGATTCTATTTATAGATTCTATTTCTAGATACTATTTATTTATTTATTTATTTATTTATTTATTTATAGATTCTATTTATTGATTCTATTTATAGTTTCTATTTATAGAATCTATTTATAGATTCTATTTATAGATTCTATTTATAGATTCTATTTATAGATTCTATTCATGTATTTATTTATTTATTTATTTATTTATTTATTTATAGATTCTATTTATAGATACTATTTAATGATTCTATTTATAGATTCTATTTAATGATTCTATTTATAGATTCTATTCATGTATTTATTTATTTATTTATTTATTTATTTATAGATTCTATTGATAGATTCTATTTATAGATTCTATTTATAGATTCTATTTAATGATTCTATTTATAGATTCTATTCATGTATTTATTTATTTATTTATACATAATTTGCATATATATATACATAATTTGCATATATATATATACATAATTTGCATATATATATATACATAATTTGCATATATATATACATAATTTGCATATATAAATACATAATTTGCATATATTATATACATAATTTGCATATTATATATTACATATATATAAATATTATACATAATTTGCATATATATCTACATAATTTGATATATAAATAATTTGAATATATATATAAATATTTAAATATATATACATAATTTGCATATATATATACATAATTTGCATATATATACATAATTTGCATATATATATATACATTATATGCATATATATATATACAAAATTTGCATATATATATACATAATTTGCATATATATACATAATTTTCATATATATATACATAATTTGCATATATATATACATAATTTGCATATATATATACATAATTTGCATATATATATACATAATTTGCATAAATATATATACATAATTTTCATATATATGTGCATAATTTGCATATATATATACATAATTTGCATATATATATACATATTTGCATATATATAATAAATTTGATATATATATACATAATTTGCATATATATATATACATAATTTGCATATATATATATACATAATTGCATATTAACATAATTTGCATATATATACATAATTTGCATATATATACATATTTGGCATATATATATACATAATTTGCATATATATACATAATTTGCATATATATACATAATTTTCATATAAATACATAATTGCATATATATATACTAATTTGCATATATATGTACATAATTTGCATATATATATACATAAAATGCATATATATATACATAATTTGTATATATATATATAGATAATTGGCTTATACATACATTATTTGCATATATATATATACATAATTGCATAATATATACATAATTGCTTATATATATACATAATTTGTAATATATATACATAATTTGCATATATATATACATAATTTGCATATATATACATAATTTGCATATTATATTCATAATTTGCATATATATATACATAATTTGCATATATATACATAATTTGCATATATATATACATAATTTGCATATATATATACATTATTTGCATATATATATACATAATTTGCATATATATATATATAAGTAATTGCATATATATATATACATAATTTGCATATATATACATAATTTGCATATATATATACATAGTTTGCATATATATGTACATATTTTGCATATATATATACATAATTTGCATATATATATACATAATTTGTATATATATATACGTAATTGGCATATATATACATAATTTGCATATATATATATACATAATTTGCATATATATGTACATAATTTGCATATATATATATACATAATTTGCATATATATATATACATAATTTGCATATATATTCATAATTTGCATATATATATACATAATTTGCATATCTACGTAATTTGCATATATATATATAATAATTTGCATATATATATACATAATTTGCATATATATACATAATTTGCATATATATATATAACATAATTTGCATATATATATACATAATTTGCATATATATATATATACATAATTTGCATATATAGATATACATAATTTTCATATATATATATACATAATTTACATATATATACACATAATTTGCAGATATAAATACATAATTTGCATATATATATATACATAATTTGCATATATATATATATATAATTTGCTATATATAATTATATATATATATATATACATAATTTGCATATAAATATACATAATTTGCATATATATATACAAAATTTGCATATATATATACATAATTTGCATATATATACATAATTTGCATATATATATACATAATTTGCATATATATATACATAATTTGCATATATATACATAATTTGCATATATCTATACATAATTTGCATATATATATACATAATTTGCATATATATATACATAATTTGCATATATATTTACATAATTTGCATATATATACATAATTTGCATATATATATATATACATAATTTGCATATATATATACATAATTTGCATATATATATACATAATTTGCATATATATACATAATTTGCATATATATATACATAATTTGCATATATATGTACATAATTTGCATATATATATACATAATTTGCATATATATATACATAATTGGCATATATATACATAATTTGCATATATATATATACATAATTTGCATATATATACATAATTTGCATATATATATACATAATTTGCATATATATATACATAATTTGCATATATATACATAATTTGCATATATATATATATACATAATTTGCATATATATACATAATTTGCATATATATACATAATTTGCATATATATAGAATTTACATATATATATATATACATAATTTGCATATATATATACATAATTGCATATATATGTACATAATTTGCATATATATATACATAAATTGCATATATATATACATAATTTTATATATATATAGATAATTGGCTTATACATACATTATTTGCATATATATATATTCATAATTTGCATATATATATACATAATTTGCTTATATATACATAATTTGTATATATATATACATAATTTGCATATATATATATACATAATATGTATATATATATATACGTAATTTGCATATATATATATATAATAATTTGCATATATATACATAATTTGCATATATATATATACATAATTTGCATATATATACATAATTTGCATATATATATGTACATAATTTGCATATATATACACATAATTTGCATATACATACATAATTTGCATATATATACATACTTTGCATATATATATAGAATTTACATATATATATACATAATTTGCATATAATATACATAATTTGCATATATATGTACATATTTGCATATATATACATAATTTGCATATATATACATAATTTGTATATATATATACATAATTGGCATCTATATATACATTATTTGCATATATATATACATAATTTGCATATATACATAATTTGCATATATATATACATAATTTGCATATATATGTACATAATTTGCATATATATATATACATAATTTGCATATATATATACATAATTTGCATATATATATTCATAATTTGCATATATATATACATAATTTGCATATATACGTAACTTGCATATATATATACATAATTTGCATATATATATACATAATTTGCATATATATACATAATTTGCATATATATATATACATAATTTGCATATATATATACATAATTTGCATATATATATATATACATAATTTGCATATATATACATGATTTGCTTATATATACATAATTTGCATATATATATACATAATTTGCATATATATACATAATTTGCATATATATATACATAATTTGCATATATATGCATACTTGGCATATATATATACATAATTAGCATATATATATAGAAAATTTGCATATATATATATATATAATATGCTATATATAATTATATATATATATATACATAATTTGCATATAAATATACATAATTTGCAAATATATATACAAAATTTGCATATATATATATACATAATTTGCATATATATACATGATTTGCATATATATACATAATTTGCACATATATATACATAATTTGCATATATATACATAATTTGCATAGATCTATACATAATTTGCATATATATAACATAATTTGCATATATATGCATAATTGGCATATATATATACATAATTTGCATATATATATAGATAATTTGCATATATATATACATAATTTGCATATATATATATATAATAATTTGCATATATATATATATAATTTGCATATATATATACATAATTTGCATATATATATATACATAATTTGCATATATATATACATAATTTGCATATATATATACATAAGTTGCATATATATATATATGTATACATAATTTGCATATATATATACATAATTTGCATATATATACATAATTTGCATCTATATATACATAATTTGCATATATATATACATAATTTACATATATATATATATATACATAATTTGCATATATATATATATAATTTGCATATATATATACATTATTTGCAAAAATAAGTACATAATTTACATATATATGTACATAATTTGCATATATATATATACATAGTTTGCATATATATATACATAATTAGCATTATATATACATAAAATGCATATATAGTATATACATAAGTTGCAGATATATATACATAATTTGCATATATATATACATAATTTGCAAAAATAATACATAATTTGCATATATATGTACATAATTTGCATATACATATATAATACATAATTTGCATATATATAACATAATTTGCATATATATATACATAATTTGCATATATATATAATAATTTGCATTTATATATACATAATTTGCAATATATATAATAATTTGCAATATATATACATAATTTGCATATATATTTACATAATTGCATATATATATATACATAATTTGCATATATATATATATACAGAATTTGCATATATATATACATAATTTGCATATATACATACATAATTTGCATATATATATATACATAATTTGCATATATATATACATAATTTGCATATATAAATACATAATTTGCATATATATATATACATAATTTGCATATATATACATATATATACATAATTGCATATATATACATAATTTGATATATCTATACATAATTTGCATATATATATACATAATTTGCATATATATGCATAATTGGCATATATATATAGATAAATTATTTTTTTTTTTATAGATTCTATTTATTGATTCTTTTTATAGATTCTATTTATAGATTCTATTTATAGATTCTATTTATAGATTCTATTATAGATTCTATTATAGATTCTATTTCTAGATACTATTTATTTATTTATTTATTTATTATTTATTTATAGATTCTATTATTGATTCTATTTATAGATTCTATTTATAGATGCTATTTATAGATTCTATTATAGATGCTATTTATAGATTCTATTCATGTATTTATTTATTTATTTATTTATTTATAGATTCTATTTATAGATACTATTTATGATTCTATTTATAGATTCTATTAATGATTTATTTATAGATTCTATTCATGTTTATTTATTTATTTATTTATTTATTATAGATTCTATTTATGGATTCTATTATAGATTCTATTTATAGATTCTATTTAATGATTCTATTTATAGATTCTATTCATGTATTTATTTATTTATACATAATTTGCATATATATATACATAATATGCATATATATATATACATAATTTGCATATATATATATACATAATTTGCATATATATATACATAATTTGCATATATAAATACATAATTTGCATATATATATATACATAATTTGCATATATATATACATATATATACATATATACATAATTTGCATATATATATACATAATTTGATATATACATAATTTGAATATATATATAAATATTTAAATATATATACATAATTTGCATATATATATACATAATTTGCATATATATACATAATTTGCATATATATATATACATTATATGCATATATATATACAAAATTTGCATATATATATACATAATTTGCATATATATACATAATTTTCATATATATATACATAATTTGCATATATATATACATAATTTGCATATATATATACATAATTTGCATATATATATACATAATTTGCATAAATATATATACATAATTTTCATATATATATGCATAATTTGCATATATATATACATAATTTGCATATATATATACATAATTTGCATATATATATATACATAATTTGCATATATATATATACATAATTTGCATATATATATATACATAATTTGCATATATATACATAATTTGCATATATATACATAATTGCATATATATACATAATTTGCATATATATATACATAATTTGCATATATATACATAATTTGCATATATATACATAATTTTCATATAAATACATAATTTGCATATATATATTCATAATTTGCATATATATATACATAATTTGCATATATATACATAATTTGCATATATATATACATAATTTGCATATATCTATACATTATTTGCATATATATATACATAATTTGCATATATATATATATACGTAATTTGCATATATATATATATACATAATTTGCATATATATACATAATTTGCATATATATGTACATATTTTGCATATATATATATATAATTTGCATATATATATACATAATTTGTATATATATATACATAATTTGCATATATATATATACATAATTTGCGTATATATATATATACATAATTTGCATATATATATATACATAATTTTCATATATATATATACATAATGTACATATATATACACATAATTTGCAGATATAAATACATAATTTGCATATAAATATATACATAATTTGCATATATATATATAATTTGCTATATATAATTATATATATATATATATACATAATTTGCATATAAATATACATAATTTGCATATATATATACAAAATTTGCATATATATATACATAATTTGCATATATATACATAATTTGCATATATATATACATAATTTGCATATATATATACATAATTTGCATATATATACATAATTTGCATATATCTATACATAATTTGCATATATATATACATAATTTGCATATATATACATAATTGCATATATATACATAATTTGCATAAATATGTACATAATTTGCATATATATATATATACATAATTTGCATATATATGTAAATAAATTGCATATATGTATACATAATTTGTATATATATACATAATTTGCATATATACATAATTTGTACATAATTTGTATATATATATACATAATTTGCATATATATATACATAATTTTCATATATATACATAATTTGCATATATATATATATACATAATTTGCATATATATACATAATTTGCATATATATATACATAATTTGCATATATATATACATAATTTGCATATATATACATAATTTGCATATATATATATATACATAATTTGCATATATATACATAATTTGCATATATATACATAATTTTCATATATATATAGAATTTACATATATATATATATACATAATTTGCATATATATATACATAATTTGCATATATATGTACATAATTTGCATATATATATACATAAATTGCATATATATATACATAATTTGTATATATATATAGATAATTGGCTTATACATACATTATTTGCATATATATATATTCATAATTTGCATATATATATACATAATTTGCTTATATATATACATAATTTGTATATATATATACATAATTTGCATATATATATATACATAATATGTATATATATATAAACGTAATTTGCATGTATATATATATACATAATTTGCATATATATACATAATTTGCAAATATATACATAATTTGCATATATATACATAATTTGCATATATATATATGTACATAATTTGCATATATATACACATAATTTGCATATACATACATAATTTGCATATATATACATACTTTGCATATATATATAGAATTTACATATATATATACATAATTTGGATATATATATACATAATTTGCATATATATGTACATATTTTGCATATATATATACAAAATTTGCATATATATATACATAATTTGTATATATATATACATAATTGGCATATATATACATTATTTGCATATATATATACATAATTTGCTTATATATATACATTATTTGCATATATATATATACATAATTTGCATATATATGTACATAATTTGCATATATATATATACATAATTTGCATATATATATATACATAATTTGCATATATATATCCATAATTTGCATATATATAGACATAATTTGCATATATACGTAATTTGCATATATATATACATAATTTGCATATATATATACATAATTTGCATATATATACATAATTTGCATATATATATACATAATTTGCATATATATATACATAATTTGCATATATATATACATAATTTGCATATATATATATACATAATTTTCATATATATATATACATAATTTACATATATATACACATAATTTGCAGATATAAATACATAATTTGCATATATATAATACATAATTTGCATATATATATACATAATTTGCATATATATATATATTCATAATTTGCATATATATATACATATTTTCATATATATATACATAATTTACATATATATACACATATTTGCAGATATAAATACATAATTTGCATATATATACATAATTTGCATATATATATATAATTTGCTATATATATATTATATATATATATATATACATAATTTGCATATAAATATAACATATTTTGCATATATATATACAAAATTTGCATATATATATACTATAATTGCATATATATACATAATTTGCATATATATATATACATAATTTGCATATATATAACATAATTTGCATATATATACATAATTTGCATATATATATACATAATTTGCATATATATATACATAATTTGCATATATATATACATGATTTGCATATATATTACATAATTTGCATATATATACATAATTTGCATATAATAATACATAATTTGCATATATATATACATAATTTGCATATTTATATACATAATTTGCATATATATACATAATTTGCATATATATATACATAATTTGCATATATATATACATAAATTGCATATATATACTATTAATTTGTATATTTATATAGATAATTGGCTTACATACATTATATTGCATATATATATATACATAATTTGCATATATATACATAATTGCTTATATATATACATAATTTGTATATATATATACATAATTTGCATATATATATATACATAATATGTATATATATATATATACGTAATTTGCATATATATATATACATAATTTGCATATATATACATAATTTGCATATATATATACATAATTTGCATATAAATATACATAATTTGCATATATATATACAAAATTTGCATATATATATACATAATTTGCATATATATACATAATTTGCATATATATATACATAATTTGCATATATATATACATAATTTGCATATATATATACAAAATTTGCATATATATATACATAATTTGCATATATATATACATAATTTGCATATATATATACATAATTTGCATATATATATACATAATTTGCATATATATACATAATTTGCATATATATATACATAATTTGCATATATATATACATAATTTGCAGATATATATACATAATTTGCATATATATTTACATAATTTGCATATATATACATAATTGCATATATATATAATACATAATTTGCATATATATATACATAATTGCATATTTATATACATAATTTGCATATATATACATAATTTGCATATTATATACATAATTTGCATATAATATTACATAAATTGCATATATAGATATACATAATTTGTATATATATATAGATAATGGCTATATACATACATTATTTGCATATATATATATACATAATTTGCATATATATACATAATTTGCTTATATATATACATAATTTGTATATATATATACATAATTTGCATATATATATATACATAATATGTATATATATATATACGTAATTTGCATATATATATATACATAATTTGCATATATATACATAATTTGCATATATATATACATAATTTGCATATATATACATAATTTGCATATATATATGTACATAATTTGCATATATATACACATAATTTGCATATATATACATAATTTGCATATATATACATACTTTGCATATATATATAGAATTTACATATATATATACATAATTTGCATATATATATACATAATTTGCATATATATGTACATATTTTGCATATATATATACATAATTTGCATATATATATACATAATTTGTATATATATATACATAATTGGCATATATATATACATTATTTGCATATATATATACATAATTTGCATATATATATACATAATTTGCATATATATATACATAATTTGCATATATATACATAATTTGCATATATATACATAATTTGCATATATATATATACATAATTTGCATATAATATACATAATTTGCATATATATATACATAATTTGCATATATATACATAATTTGCATATATATATATATACATAATTTGCATATATATATACATAATTTGCATATATATATACATAATTTGCATATATATACATAATTTGCATATATATATACATAATTTGCATATATATGTACATAATTTGCATATATATACATAATTTGCATATATATATACATAATTTGCATATATATACATAATTTGCATATATATATATACATAATTTGCATATATATACATAATTTGCATATATATATACATAATTTGCATATATATATACATAATTTGCATATATATACATAATTTGCATATATATATATATATATATACATAATTTGCATATATATACATAATTTGCATGTATATATACATAATTTGCATATATATATAGAATTTACATATAAATATACATAATTTGCATATATATATACATAATTTGCATATATATATACATAATTTGCATATATATATACATAATTTGTATATATATATACATAACTGGCATATATATACATTATTTGCATATATATATACATAATTTGCATATATATATACATAATTTGCATATATATATACATAATTTGCACATATATATACAAAATTTGCATATATATATACATAATTTGCATATTTATTACAATAATTTGCATATATATACATAATTTGCATATATAATACAAATTTGCATATATATATACATAAATTGCATATATATATACAAATTTGTATATATATATAGATAATTGGCTTATACATACATTATTTGCATATATATAATACATAATTGCATATATATACATAATTTGCTTATATATATACATAATTTGTATATATATATACATAATTTGCATATATATATATACATAATATGTATTATAATATAGTAATTTGCATATATAATATACATAATTTGCATATATATACATAATTTGCATATATATATACATAATTTGCATATAAATATACATAATTTGCATATATATATACAAAATTTTTTATATATATATACATAATTTGCATATATATACATAATTTGCATATATATATACATATATTGCATATATATATACATAATTGCATATATATATACAAAATTTGCATATATATATACATAATTTGATATATATACATAATTTGCATATATATATACATAATTTGCATATATATATACATAATTTGCATATATATATACATAATTTGCATATATCTATACATAATTTGCATATATATATACATAATTTGCAGATATATATACATGATTTGCATATATATTTACATAATTTGCATATATATACAGAATTTGCATATATATATATATACATAATTTGCATATATATATACATAATTTGCATATTTATATACATAATTTGCATATATATACATAATTTGCATATATATATACATAATTTGCATATATATATACATAAATTGCATATATATATACATAATTTGTATATATATAGATAATTGGCTTATACATACATTTTTTGCATATATATATATACATAATTTGCATATATATACATAATTTGCTTATATATATACATAATTTGTATATATATATACATAATTTGCATATATATATATACATAATATGTATATATATATATACGTAATTTGCATATATATATATACATAATTTGCATATATATACATAATTTGCATATATATATACATAATTTGCATATATATACATAATTTGCATATATATATATGTACATAATTTGCATATATATACACATAATTTGCATATATATACATAATTTGCATATATATACATACTTTGCATATATATATAGAATTTACATATATATATGCATAATTTGTATATATATATACATAATTTGCATATATATGTACATATTTTGCATATATATATACATAATTTGCAAATATATATACATAATTTGTATATATATATACATAATTGGCATATATATATACATTATTTGCATATATATATACATAATTTGCATATATATACATAATTTGCATATATATATACATAATTTGCATATATATATACATAATTTGCATATATATACATAATTTGCATATATCTATACATAATTTGCATATATATATACATAATTTGCATATATATATACATAATTTGCATATATATTTACATAATTTGCATATATATACATAATTTGCATATATATATATATACATAATTTGCATATATATACATAATTTGCATTATATATACATAATTTGCATATATAATAATTTGCATATATATATACATAATTTGCATATAATGTACATAATTGATATATATACATAATTTGCATGCATATATATATACATAATTGGAATATATATACATAATTTGCATATATATATATCATAATTTGCATATATATACATAATTTGCATATATATATACATAATTTGCATATATATATACATAATTTGCATATATATACATAATTTGCATATATATATATATATACATAATTTGAATATATATACATAATTTGCATATATATATACATAATTTGCATATATATATAGAATTTACATATAAATATACATAATTTGCATATATATACATAATTTGCATATATATATACATAATTTGCATATATATATACATAATTTGTATATATATATACATAACTGGCCTATATATACATTATTTGCATATATATATACATAATTTGCATATATATATACATAATTTGCATATATATATACATAATTTGCATATATATATACATAATTTGCATATGTATATACATATTTGCATATATATATATACATAATTTGCATATATATATACATAATTTGCATATATATACATAATTTGCATATATATATACATAATTTGCATATATATATATATAATATGCTATATATAATTATATATATATATATACATAATTTGCATATAAATATACATAATTTGCAAATATATATACAAAATTTGCATATACATATATATACATAATTTGCATATATATACATGATTTGCTTATATATACATAATTTGCATATATATATACATAATTTGCATATATATACATAATTTGCATTATATATACATAATTTGCATATATATGCATAATTGGCATATATATACATAATTTGCATATATATATAGATAATTTGCATAATATATATAATATGCTATATATAATTATATATTATAATATACATAATTTGCATATAAATATACATAATTTGCAAATATATATACAAAATTTGCATATATATATACATAATGCATATATACATGATTTGCATATATATATATAATTTGCACATATATATACATAATTTGCATATATACATAATTGCATATATCTATACATAATTTGCATATATATATACATAATTTGCATATATATGCAATTGGCATATATATATACATAATTTCCATATATATATAGATAATTTGCATATATATATACATAATTCGCATATATATATATATAAGTAATTTGCATATATATATACATAATTTGCATATATATATACATAATTTGCATATATATACATAATTTGCATCTATATATACATAATTTGCATATATATATACATAATTTGCATATATATATACATAATTTGCATATATATATACATAATTTGCATATATATATACATTATTTGCAAAAATAAATACATAATTTGCATATATATGTACATAATTTGCATATATATATACATAGTTTGCATATATATATACATAATTAGCATATATATATACATAAAATGCATATATATATATACATAAGTTGCAGATATATATACATAATTTGCATATATATATACATAATTTGCAAAAATAGATACATAATTTGCATATATATGTACATAATTTGAATATATATATATATATATGATTTGCATATATATATACATAATTTGCATATATATATTCATAATTTGCATATATATATATATAAATAATTTGCATCTATATATATACATAATTTGCATATATATATACATAATTTGCATATATATAAACATAATTTGCATATATATATACATAATTTGCATATATATATATACATTATATGCATATATATATATACAAAATTTGCATATATATATACATAATTTGCATATATATATATACATAATTTGCATATATATATATACATAATTTGCATATATATATACATAATTTGCATATATAAATACATAATTTGCATATATCTATACATAATTTGCATAAATATATATAATTAATTTGCATATATATATGCATAATTTGCATATATATATACATAATTTGCATATATATATATACATAATTTGCATATATATATAAATAATTTGCATATATATACATAATTTGCATATATATATACATAATTTGCATATATATATATATATAATATGCTATATATAATTATATATATATATATATATACATAATTTGTATATAAATATACATAATTTGCAAATATATATACAAAATTTGCATATATATATATACATAATTTGCATATATATACATGATTTGCATATATAAACATAATTTGCACATATATATACATAATTTGCATATATATATATACATAATTTGCATATATATACATGATTTGCATATATAAACATAATTTGCACATATATATACATAATTTGCATATATATACATAATTTGCATATATCTATACATAATTTGCAACTTATATATGCAAATTATGTATATATATATGCAAATTATGTATAAATATGCAAATTATGTATATATATATGCAAATTTTGTATATATA
>NC_043009.1:56541155-56633655 GCF_006345805.1 Octopus sinensis | reverse complement strand
TGCATATATATATACATAATTTGCATATATATGTACATATTTTGCATATATATATACATAATTGGCATATATATACATTATTTGCCATATAATATATACATAATTTAGTTATATATATACATAATTTGCATATATATTACATAATTTGCATATATATGTACATAATTTGCATATATATATATACATAATTTGCATATATATATTCATAATTTGCATATATAGATATTCATAATTTGCATATATATATACATAATTTGCATATATACGTAATTTGCATATACATATACATAATTTGCATATATTTATACATAATTTGCATATATATATACATAATTTGCATATATATATACATAATTTGCATATATATATACATAATTTGCAAATATCTATATATACATAATTTGCATATATATATACATAATTTGCATATATATATATACATAATTTGCATATATATATATACATAATTTGCATATATATATACATAATTTGCATATATAAATACATAATTTGCATATATATATATACATAATTTACATATATATATACATATATATACATATATACATAATTTGCATATATATATGCATAATTTGATATATACATAATTTGAATAATATATACATAATTTGAATATATATACATAATTTGCATATATATATACATAATTTGCATATATATACATAATTTGCATATATATATATACATTATTGCATATAATATATACAAAATTTGCATATATATATACATAATTGCATATATATACATAATTGCATATATGTATACATAATTTGCATATATATATATATAATTTGCATATATATATACATAATTTGCATATATCTATACATAATTTGCATAAATATATATACATAATTTTCATATATATATGCATAATTTGCATATATATATACATAATTTGCATATATATATACATAATTTGCATATATATATATACATAATTTGCATATATATATACATAATTTGCATATATATATATATACATAATTTGCATATATATATATACATAATTTGCATATATATACATAAGTTGCATATATATACATAATTTGCATATATATACATAATTTGCATATATATATACATAATTTGCATATATATACATAATTTGCATATATATACATAATTTCATATAAATACATAATTGCATATATATACATAATTTGCATATATATGTACATAATTTGATATTATATACATAAATTGAATATATATACATAATTTGTATATAATATATAGAAAATTGGCTTATACATACATTATTTGCATATATATATATACATAATTTGCATATATATATACATAATTTGCTAATATATATACATAATTGCATATATATATACATAATTTGCATATAATATACATAATTTGCATATATATACATAATTTGCATATATTATATCATAATTTGCATATATATATAACATACATTTGCATATATATACATAATTTGCATATATATATATACATAATTTGCATATATATATACATAATTGCATAATATATACATATTTGCATATATATATATATATACGTAATTTGCATATATATATATATACATAATTTGCATATATATACATAATTGCATATATATATATACAAATTTGCATATATATACATAATTTGCATATATATATATATATACATAATTTGCATATATATACACATAATTGCATATATATATAATAATTGCATATATATACATACTTGCATATATATATAGAATTTACATATATAATACATAATTTGCATATATATATACATAATATGCATATATATGTACATATTTTGCATATATATATACATAATTTGCATATATATATACATAATTTGTATATATATATACATAATTGGCATATTATACATTATTTGCCATATATATATACATAATTTGCTTATATATATACATAATTTGTATATATATACATAATTTGCATATATATGTAATAATTTGCCATTATAATATATACATAATTTGCATATATATATACATAATTGCATATATATATTCATAATTTGCATATATATATACATAATTTGCATATATACGTAATTTGCATATATATATACATAATTTGCATATATATATACATAATTTGCATATATATATACATAATTTGCATATATATATATACATAATTGGATATATATAACATAATTTGCATATATATATATATATACATAATTTGCATATATTATATATATACATAATTTTCATATATATATATATACATAATTTGCATATATATACACATAATTTGCAGATATAAATACGTAATTTGCATATATATATATATACATAATTTGCATATATATATATTAATTTGCTATATATAATTATATATATATATATATATATATATACATAATTTGCATATAAATATACATAATTTGCATATAATATACAAAATTTGCATATATATATACATAATTTGCATATATATTTACATAATTTGCATATATATATACATAATTTGCATATATATATACATAATTTTGCATATATATAAATTTGCATATATCTATACATAATTTGCATAATATATACATAATTGCATATATATATACATAATTTGCATATATATTTACATAATTTGCATATATATACATAATTTGCATATATATATATACATAATTTGGCATATATATATACATAATTTTCATATAATATAAACATTATTTGCAAAAATAAATACATAATTTGCATATATATGTACATAATTTGCATATGTATGTACATAATTTGATATATATATACATAATTTGCATATATATATATACATAATTGGCATATATATACATAATTTGCATATATATATATACATTAATTTGCACATCTATATATACATAATTTGCATATATATATATCATAATTTGCATATATATACATAATTTGCACATATATATATATTTGCATATATATACATAATTTTGAATATATATACATAATTGCATATATATATATATACATAATTTGCATATATATACACTAATTTGCATATATATACATAATTTGCATATATATATAGAATTTAATATATATACATAATTTGCATATATATATACATAATTTGCATATATATACATATAATTTGCATATATATATACATAATTTATATATATATACATAAATGGCATATATATACATTATTTGCATATATATATACATAATTTGCATATATATATACATAATTTGCAATTCTATATACATATTTGCATATATATATATACATAATTTGCATATATATATACATAATTTGCATATATATACATAATTTGCATATATATATACATAATTTGCATATATATATATATATAATATGCTATATATAATTATATATATATATATACATAATTTGCGTATAAATATACATAATGTGCAAATATATATACAAAATTTGCATATATATGTAATTTGCATATATATATACATAATTTGCATATATATATACATTATGTATATATATATGCCAATTATGCATATATATGCAAATTATGTATATATATATGCAAATTATGTATATATATGCAAATTATGTATATATATATGCAAATTATGTATATATAAGCAAATCATGTATATATATGCAAATTATGTATATATATATATATGCAAATTTTGTATATATATTTGCAAATTATGTATATTTATATGCAAATTATGTGTATATATATATATATATAATTATATATAGCATATTATATATATATATGTATGCAAATTATGTATATATATATGCAAATTATGTATATATATGCAAATTATGTATATATATATGCAAATTATGTATATATATATATGCAAATATGTATATACATATGCAAATTATGTATATATATATGCAAATTATGTATATATATAAGCAATTTATGTATATATATATATGCAAATTATGTATATATATATGCAAATAATGTATATATATGCCAGTTATGATATATATATACAAATTATGTATAATATATGCAAATATGTATATATATGCAAATTATGTATATATATATGCAAATTATGTATAATATATGTTAAATTCTATATATATATGCAAATTATGTATATATATGCAAATTATGTATATATATGCAAATTATGTATATATATGCAAATTATGTATATATATATATATATGCAAATTATGTATATATATGCAAATTATGTATATATATGCAAATTATGTATATATATATGCAAATTATGTATATATATGCAAATTATGTATATATATATATGCAAATTATGTATATATAGATGTGCAAATTATGTATATATATATATGCAAATTATGTATATATATGCCAATTATGTATATATATATGCAAATTATGTATATATATATGCAAATTATGTACATACATATGCAAATTATGTACATATATATGCAAATTATGTATTTATTTTTGCAAATAATGTGTATATATATGAAAATTATGTATATATATATGCAAATTACGTATATATATATATATGCAAATTATGTATATATATGCAAATTATGTAAATATATATGCAAATTATGTGTATATATATGCAAATTATGTATATATATATGCAAATTATGTATAGATATATGCAAATTATGTATATATATGCAAATTATGTATATATATATGCAAATTATGTATATATATGCAAATTATGTATATATATATGCAAATTATGTATATATATTTATGCAAATTATGTATAGATATATGCAAATTATGTATATATATATGCAAGTTATGTATATATATATGCAAATTATGTATATATATATACAAATTATGTATATATATATGCAAATTATGTATATATATATGTAAATGTCAGGAATGTCATTACCGTCTTTGATCTCTGTCGGCCCTCTCTTTGATCTCTGTCGGCACCGTCTTTGATCTCTGGAATGTCAGGAATGTCTGGAATGTCCGGAATGTCAGGAATGTCTGGAATCAAACACGGTGCCGACAGAGATTAAGCACGATGCCGACAGAGATCAAAGACGGTACTGGCATTCCTGACATCCCACACATTCCAGACATTCCGGACATTCCAGACATTCCAGAAATTCCAGACATTCCTGGCATTCCAGACATTCCTGACATTCCAGACATTCCACATATTCCACACATTACAGACATTCCTGACATTCCAGACATTCCTGACATTCCTGAGATCAAAGACTGTGACGACAGAGATCAAAGAGGGTGCCGAAAGAGATCAAAGAGAGTGCCCGAAGAGATCAAAGAGCGTTCCGTCTGAGATCAAAGAGAGTGCCGACATAGATCAGCGACGGTGCCGACATATATCAAAAGATAGTGCCGACAGAGATCAAAGAGGGTGCCGACAGAGATCAAAGAGGGTGCCGAAAGTGATCAAAAGAGCGTGCCGACAGAGATCAAAGAGAGTGTCGACAGAGATCAAAGACGGTGTCGACGGAGAAAAAAGGATGCCGAAAGAGATCAAAGAGAGGACCGAATAGATCAAAGAGGGTGCTGACAGAGATCAAGACGACGGTGCTGACATTCTTGACTTTCCTGACATTCCTGAAATTCCAGACATTCATGACATTCCAGACATTCCAGGCATTCATGACATTCCAGAAATTCCAGACATGCATGACATTCCAGACATTCCTGACATTCCACACATTCGTCACATTCCAGACCTGACATTCCAGATATTCCAGACATTCCGGACATTCCAGACATTCCAGATATCCAGACATTCCTGACATTCCAGAGATCAAGACGGTGCCGACAGAGATCAAACACGGTGGTGCCGACAGAGATCAAAGACGGTACTGACATTCCTGACGTTCCACACATTCAGACATTCCTGACATTCCAGACATTCCTGACATTCCAGATATTCGGACATTCCAGTTATTCCCGACATTCCTGACATTCGGAGATCAAAGACGGTGCCGACAGAGATCAAAGAGGGAGCCGACAGAGATCAACACGGTTGCCAACAGAGATCAAAGACGGTACTGACACCTGACATTCCACACATTCCACACATTCCACACATTCCACACATTCCAGACATTCGTGACATTCCAGACATTCCAGACATTCCAGATATTCCAGACATTCCTGACATTCCTGACATTCCACACATTCCTGATATTCCTGACATTCCTGATATTCCTGACATTCCTGACATTCCAGACATTCATGACATTCCAGACATTCCTGACATTCCAGACATTAAAGATATTCCAGACATTCCTGACATTCCAGAGATCAAAAACGGTGCCGACAGAGATCAAAGAGAGGGCCGACAGAGATCAAACACGGTGCCTACAGAAATCAAAGAGGGTAGTGACATTCCTGACATTCCACACATTCCTGACACACCAGACATTCCTGACATTCCAGACATTCCTGACATTCAAGACATTCCAGATATTCCTGACATTCCAGAGATCAAAGACTGTGCCGACAGAGATCAAAGAGAGGGCCGACAGAGATCAAGCACGGTGCTGACAGAGATCAAAGACGGTTACTGACATTCCTGACATTCCACACATTCCTGACATTCCAACATTCCTGACATTCCAGACATTCTAAAAATAGTAATAATAAACTAAAAATAGGACAAATAACTAAAAATAGAACAGCAGCTAAAAATAGTACAAGTAAACTAAAATTAGAACAGCAACAAAAAAAGAACAAATAAACTTAAAATAGCACAGCAACTAAAAATAGAACAGCAACTAAGATAGAACAAAAATAAACTAAAAATAGAACAGCAACTAAAAATGGAACAAATAAACTAAAAATAGAACAGCGACTAAAAATAGAACAAATAAACTAAAATAGAACAGCAAGTAAAATTAGGACAAATAACTTAAAATAGAACAAATAAATTAAAAATAGGACAATAAACTAAAAATAGGACAAATAAAAAACTAAAAATGGACAAATAAAATATATAAATGGACAAAATACAACTAAAAATAGAACAGAGACTAAAACTAGAACAAATAAACTAAAGATAGAACAGCAACTAAAAATAGAACAGCAACTAAATAGAACAAATAAACTAAAAATAGAACAGCAAACTAAAAAATAAACAGCAACTAAAAATAGGACAAATAAACTAAAAATAGAACAGCAACTAAAAATAGGACAAATAAACTAAAAATAGAACAAATAAACTAAAAATAGAACAGCAACTAAAAATAGAACAGCAAGTAAAAATAGAACAGCAACTAAAAATAGAACAGCAAGTAAAAATAGAACAGCAACTAAATATAGAACAAATAAACTAAAAATAGAACAGCAACTAAAAATAGAACAAATAAACTAAAAATAGAACAAATAAATTTAAAATAGGACAAATAAACTAAAAATAGGACAAATAAACTCAAAATAGGATAAAAAACTAAACATTGGACAAATAAACTAAAAATAGAACAAATAAATTGAAAATAGGACAAATAAACTAAAAATAGGACAAATAAACTCAAAATAGGACAAAAAAACTAAAAATTGGACAATAAACTAAAAATAGAACAGCACTAAAAATAGGACAAATAACTAAATATAGAACAGCAACTAAAAAGAAATGCAACTAAAATTAGAACAAATAACTAAAAATAGAACAGCAACTAAATATATAAAAGCAACTAAAAATAGGACAAATAAACTAAAATAGAACAGCAACTAAAAATAGGACAAATAAACTAAAAATAGAACAAATAAACTAAAATAGAACAGCAACTAAAAATAGAACAGCAACTGAAAATAGAACAGCAACTAAAATTAGAACAGCAACTAAAAATAGAATAGCAACTAAAAATAGAACAGCAACTAAAAATAGGACAAATAAACTAAAAATAGAACAGCAACTAAAAATAGGACAAATAAACTAAAAATAGAACAAATAAACTAAAAATAGAACAGCAACTAAAAATAGAACAGCAAGTAAAAATAGAACAGCAACTAAAAATAGAACAGCAATTAAAAATAGAACAGCAACTAAAATAGAACAAATAAACTAAAATAGAACAGCAACTAAAAATAGAACCAATAAACTAAAAATAGAACAAATAAATTAAAAATAGGACAATAAACTAAAAATAGGACAAATAAACTCAAAATAGTACAAATAAACTAAAAATTGGACAAATTAAACTAAAAATAGAACAGCGACTAAAATTAGAACAAATAAACTAAAATTAGAACAGCAACTAAAAATAGGACAAATAAACTAAAATAGAACAGCAACTAAAAATAGGACAAATAAACTAAAAATAGAACAAATAAACTAAAAATAGAACAGCAACTAAAAATAGAACAGCAAGTAAAAATAGAACAGCAACTAAAAATAGAACAGCAAGTAAAAATAGAACAGCAACTAAAAATAGAACAAATAACTAAAAATAGAACAGCAACTAAAAATAGAACAAATACACTAAAAATAGAACAAATAAATTTAAAAAGGACAAAATAAACTAAAAATAGGACAAATAACTCAAAATAGACAAAAACTAAAAATTGGACAAATAAACTAAAATAAAACAGCGACTAAAAATAGAACAAATAAACTAAAAATAGAACAGCAACTAAAAATAGGACAAAAAAAACTAAAAATAGAACAGCAACTAAAAATAGAACAGCAACTAAAAATAGAACAATAAACTAAAAATAGAACATCAACTAAAAATATAACAGCAACTAAAAATAGGACACATAAACTAAAAATAGAACAGCAACTAAAAATACAAATAAACTAAAATATAACACAATAAACTAACTAGAACAGCAACTAAAAAAATAGACAGCAAGTAAAAATAGAACAGCAACTAAAAATAGAACAGCAATTAAAATTAGAACAGCTAACTAAAAATAGAACAAATAAACTAAAAATAGAACAGCAACTAAAAATAGAACAAATAAACTAAAAATAGAAAAATAAATAAAAATAGGACAAATAAACTAAAAATAGGACAATAAACTCAAAATAGGACAAATAAATTGAAAATTGGACAAATAAACTAAAAATAGAACAGCGACTAAAAGTAGAACAATAAACTAAAAATAGAACAGCAACTAAAAATAGAACAGCAACTAAAAATATGACAAATAAACTTAAAAATAGAAAGCAACTAAAAATAGAACAAATAAACTAAAAATAGAACAGCAACTAAAAATATAACAGCAACTAAAAAAATAGGACAAATAAACAAAAAAGAACAGCAACTAAAAATAGGACAAATAAACTAAAAATAGAACAAATAAACTAAAAATAGAAGAGCGACTAAAAATAGAACAGCAAGTAAAAATAGAACAGCAACTAAAATAGACAATTAAACTAAAAATAGAACAGCAACCTAAAAACCGGTTTAAACTAGTTCAAACCGGTTCAAACTGGTTCCAATCTATAAATGGTATCTATAAATAGAATCTATAAATAGAATCTGTAAATAGAATCTATAAATAGTATCTATAAATAGAATCTATAAATAATATAAATAAATAATAAGTAAATAAATAAAGAAAGAAAGAAATAGAACTATAAAGAGAATCTATAAAGAAACTATAAATAGAATCTATAAATAGATCTATATATACAATCTATAAATAGAATCTATAATTAATAAATAAATAGAATCTATAAATAGAATCTATAAATAGAATCTATAAATAGAATCTATAAATAAATAAATAAATAATTAAATAAATAAATAAATAGAATCTATAAAGAGAATCTATAAATAGAATCTATAAATAGAATCTATAAATAGAATCTATAAATAGAATCTATAAATAAATAAATAAATAAATAGAATCTATAAATAGAATCTATAAATAGAATCTATAAATAGAATCTATAAATAGAACCTATTAATAAATAAATAAATAAATAAATAGAATCTATAAATAGAATCTATAAATAGAATCTATAAATAGAATCTATAAATAAAATCTATAAATAGAATCAATAAATAGAATCTATACATAAATAAATAAATAAATAAATAGAATCTATAAATAGAATCAATAAATAGAATCTATAAATAAATAATAAATAAATAAATAAATAGAATCTATAAACAGAATCTATAAATAGAATCTATAAATAAATAAATAAATAAATAAATAGAATCTATAAATAGAATCTATAAATAAAATCTATAAATAGAATCTATGAATAGAATCTATAAATAGTATCTATAAATAGAATCATTAAATAGTATCTATAAATAGAATCTATAAATAATATAAGTAAATAAATAAATAAATAATAATAAAAAGAATCTATAAATAGAATCTATAAATAGAATCTATAAATAGAATCTATAAATAAATAAATAAATAAATAAATAAATAGAATCTATAAATAGAATATATAAATAGAATCTATAAAAGAATCTATAAATAGAATCAATAAATAGAATCTATAAATAAATAAATAAATAGAATCTAAAAATAGAATCTATAAATAGAATCTATAAAAAAATAAATAAATAATAATAAATAAAATCTATAAATAGAATCTTAAATAAAATCTATAAATAGATAAATAAATAAATAAATAGAATCTATAAATAGAATCAATAAATAGAATCTATAAATAGAATCTATGAATAGAATCTATGAAAAAAATCTATAAATAGAATCTTTAAATAAATAAATAAATAAATAAATAGAATCGATAAATAGAATCTATAAATAGAATCTATAAATAGAATCTATAAATAGAATCTATAAAGAAATAAATAAATGGATAGAATCTATAAATAGAATCCTTAAATAGAATCTATAAATAGAATCTATAAATAGAATCAATAAATAGAATCTATAGATAAATAAATAAATAAATAAATAAATAGAATCTATAAATAGAATCTATAAATAGAATCTATAAATGGAGAAATAAATTAATAGAATCTATAAATAGAATCTATAAATAGAATCTATAAATAGAATCTATAAATAGAATTTATAAATAGAATCAATAAATAGAATCTATAAAAATAAATAAATAAATAAATAGAATCATAAAAATCTATAAATAAATAAATAAATAAATAAATAAATAATAATAAATAAATAAATAAAAAGAATCTATAAATAGAATCTATAAATAGAATCTATAAATAGAATCTATAAAAGGAATCTATAAAAGAATCAATAAATAAAATCTATAAATAAATATAAATAAATAATAGAATCTATAAATAGAATCTATAAATAGAATCCATAAATAGAATCTATAAATAGTAGCAATAAATAGAATCTATAAATAAATAAATAATAAATATATAAATAGAATCTATAAATAGAATCAATAATAGAATCTATAAATAGAATCTATAAATAAATAAATAAATAAATAAATAGAATCTATAAATAGAATCAATAAATAGAATCTATAAAAGAATCTATAAATAAATAAATAATAGAATCTATAAATAAATAAATAGCATCTATAAATAACAAAATAAATAATAAATGGAATCTATAAATAAATAAATAATAAATAAAAAGAATCTATAAATAGAATCTATAAATAGAATCTATAAATAGAATCTATAAATAGTATCTATAAATAGAATCATTAAATAGTATCTATAAATAGTATCTATAAATATAAATAATAAATAAATAAATAGTATCTATAAATAGAATCTATAAATAGAATCTATAATAGTATCTATAATAGAATCTATAAATGAATAAATAAATAAATAAATATATAAATACATGAATAGAATCTATAAATAGAATCAATAAATAGAATCTATAAATAAATAAATAAATACATCAATAGAATCTATAAATAGAATCATTAAATAGTATCTATAAATAGAATCTATAAATAAATAAATAAATAAATAAATAAATACATGAATAGAATCTATAAATAGAATCTATAAATAGACTCTATAACTAGAATCTATAAATAACTAATAAATTATAAATAATAGAATCTATAAATATAATCTATAAATAGAATCTATTAATAGAATCTATAAATGGAATCTATAAATAGAATCTATAAATAGAATCAATAAATAGAATCTATAAATAAATAAATAAATAGAATCTATAAATAGGATCAATAAATAGAATCTATAAATAAATAAAAAAATAAATAATAAATAAAAGTATAAATAATAAATAGAATCTATAAATAGAATCTATAAATAGAATATAAATAATAAATAAAAAAAAAATAAATAAATAGAATCTATAAATAGAATCTATAAATGAATCTATAATAGAATCTATAAATAAATAAATAAATATTTAAATGGAATCTATAAATAAATAAATAAATAGAATCTATAAATAGAATCTATAATAGTATCTATAAATAGAATCATTAAATAGTATCTATAAATAGAATCTATAAACAAATAAATAAATAAGTAAATACATGAATTTGCATATATATACATAATTTGCACATATATATACATAATTTGCATATATATACATAATTTGCATATATCTATACATAATTTGCATATATATATACATAATTTGCACATATATGCATAATTGGCATATATATATACATAATTTGCATATATATATAGATAATTTGCATATATATATATACATAATTTGCATATATATATACATAATTTGCATATATATATACATAAGTTGCATATGTATATATGCATATATACATAATTTGCATATATATATACATAATTTGCATATAATATATATATATTGGTATATATAATTATATATATATTATATACATAATTTATATATAAATATACATAATTTGAAAATATATATACAAAATTTGCATATATATATATTACATAATTTGCATATATATACATGATTTGCTTATATATACATAATTTGCATATATATATACATAATTTGCAAATATATACATATTTGCATATATATATACATAATTTGCATATATATGCATAATTGGCATATATATAATACATAATTTGCATATATATATAGATAATTTGCATATATATATATATATATATAATATGCTATATATAATTATATATATATATATATATACATAATTTGCATATAAATATACATAATTTGCAAATATATATACAAAATTTGCATATATATATATACATAATTTGCATATATATACATGATTTGCATATATATACATAATTTGCACATATATATACATAATTTGCATATATATACATAATTTGCATATATCTATACATAATTTGCATATATATATACATAATTTGCATATATATGCATAATTGGCATATATATATACATAATTTGCATATATATATAGATAATTTGCATATATATATACATAATTTGCATATATATATATATAAATAATTTGCATATATATATACATAATTTGCATATATATATACATAATTTGCATATATATATACATAATTTGCATATATATATACATAATTTGCATATATATATACATAAGTTGCATATATATATATATATGTATACATAATTTGCATATATATATACATAATTTGCATATATATACATAATTTCTATCTATATATACATGATTTGCATATATATATACATAATTTACATATATATATATATATATACATAATTTGCATATATATATATATAATTTGCATATATATATTCATTATTTGCAAAAATAAGTACATAATTTACATATATATGTACATAATTTGCATATATATATACATAGTTTGCATATATATATACATAATTAGCATATATATATACATAAAATGCATATATTTATATATACATAAGTTGCAGATATATATACATAATTTGCATATATATATACATAATTTGCAAAAATAAATACATAATTTGCATATATATGTACATAATTTGCATATATATATATATATACATAATTTGCATATATATATACATAATTTGCATATATATATACATAATTTGCATATATATATATATAAATAATTTGCATATATATATACATAATTTGCATATATATATACATAATTTGCATATATATATACATAATTTGCATATATATTTACATAATTTGCATATATATATATACATAATTTGCATATATAATATATACATAATTTGCATATATATATACATAATTTGCATATATATATACATAATTTGCATATATATATACATAATTTGCATATATATATACATAATTTGCATATATAAATACATAATTTGCATATATATAATACATATTTGCATATATATATACTATATAATACATAATTGCATATATATATATAATTTGCATATATCTATACATAATTTGCATATATATATACATAATTTGCATATATATGCATAATTGGCATATATATATACATAATTTGCATATATATATAGATAATTTTATTTTTTTATATATAGATTCTTTTTATTGATTCTTTTTATAGATTCTATTTATAGATTCTATTTATAGATTCTATTTATAGATTCTATTTATAGATTCTATTTATAGATACTATTTATTTATTTATTTATTTATTTATTTATTTATAGATTCTATTTATTGATTCTATTTATAGATTCTATTTATAGAATCTATTTATAGATTCTATTTATAGATTCTATTTATAGATTCTATTTATTGATTCTATTTATAGATTCTATTCATGTATTTATTTATTTATTTATTTATTTATTTATAGATTCTATTTATAGATACTATTTAATGATTCTATTTATAGATTCTATTTAATGATTCTATTTATAGAATCTATTCATGTATTTATTTATTTATTTATTTATTTATTTATAGATTCTATTTATAGATTCTATTTATAGATTCTATTTAATGATTCTATTGATAGATTCTATTCATGTATTTATTTATTTATTTATTTATTTATTTATTTTTTGATTCTATTTATAGATACTATTTAATGATTCTATTTATAGATTCTATTTATAGATTCTATTTATAGATTCTATTCATAGATTCTATTTATAGATTCTATTTATAGATTCTATTTATGTATTTATTTATTTATTTATTTATTTATTTATAGATTCTATTTATAGATAATATTTATAGATTCTATTTATAGATTCTATTTATAGATTTATTTATAGATTCTATTTATAGATTCTATTTATTGATACTATTTATTTATTTATTTATTTATAGATTCTATTTATAGATTCTATTTATAGATTCTATTTATAGATTCTATTTGTAGATTCTAGTTATATATTTATTTATTTTTTTATTTATTTATTTATAGATTCTATTTATTGATTCTATTTATAGATTCTATTTATTTCTTTATTTTTTTATTTATAGATTCTATTTATTGATTCTTTTTATAGATTCTATTTATAGATTCTATTTATAGATTCTATTTATAGATTCTATTTATAGATACTATTTATTTATTTATTTATTTATTTATTTATAGATTCTATTTATTGATTCTACTTATAGATTCTATTTATAGATTCTAATTATAGATTCTATTTATAGATTCAATTTATAGATTCTATTTATAGATTCTATTCATGTATTTATTTATTTATTTATTTATTTATTTATAGATTCCATTTATAGATACTATTTAATGATTCTATTTATAGATTCTATTTGATGATTCTATTTATAGATTCTATTCAGGTATTTATTTATTTATTGATTTATTTATTTAAAGATTCCATTTATAGATTCTATTTATAGATTCTATTTATAGATTCTATTTAATGATTCTATTTATAGATTCTATTCATATATTTATTTATTTATTATTTATTTATTTATTTATTTATTGATTCTATTTATAGATACTATTAATGATTCTATTTATAGATTCTATTTATAGATTCTATTTATAGATTCTATTCATAGATTCTATTTATAGATTCTATTTATAGATTCTATTTATGTATTTATTTATTTATTATTTATTTAGTTATAGATTCTATTTATAGATATTTATAGATTCTATTTATAGATACTATTTATAGATTTATTATAGATTTATTTATAGATTCTATTTATTGATACTATTTATTTATTTATTTATTTATAGATTCTATTTATAGATTCTATTATAGATTCTATTTATATATTTATTTATTTTTTATTTATTTATTTATAGATTCTATTTATTGATTGTATTTATAGATTCTATTTATTTCTTTATTTTTTTATTTATAGATTCTATTTATTGATTCTTTTTATAGATTCTATTTATAGATTCTATTTATAGATTCTATTTATAGATTCTATTTATAGATTCTATTTATAGATAATATTTATTTATTTATTTATTTATTTATAGATTCTATTTCTTGATTCTACTTATAGATTCTATTTATAGATTCTAATTATAGATTCTATTTATAGATTCTATTTATAGATTCTATTTATAGATTCTATTCATGTATTTATTTATATATTTATTTATTTATTTATAGATTCCATTTATAGATACTATTTAATGATTCTATTTATAGATTCTATTTAATGATTCTATTTATAGATTCTATTCATGTATTTATTTATTTATTTATTTATTTATTTATTTATAGATTCTATTTATAGATACTACTTAATGATTCTATTTATAGATACTATTTATAGATTCTATTTATAGATTCTATTTATAGATTCTATTTATACATTCTATTTATTTATTTATTTATTTATAGATTCTATTTATTTATTTATTTTTTATTTATAGATTCTATTTCTTTATTTATTTATTTATTTATAGATTCTATTTATAGATTCTATTTTTAGATTCTATTTATAGATTCTATTTATATATTTTTTTATTTTTTTATTTTTTATTTATAGATTCTATTTATTGATTCCATTTATAGATTCTATTTATTTCTTTATTTTTTTATTTATAGATTCTATTTATTGATTCTTTTTATAGATTCTATTTATAGATTCTATTTATAGATTCTATTTATAGATCCTATTTATTGATTCTATTTATAGATTCTATTTATAGATTCTATTTATAGATTCTCTTTATAGATACTATTTATTTATTTATTTATTTATTTATTTATAGATACTATTTATTGATTCTATTTATAGATTCTATTTATAGATTCTATTTATAGAATCTATTTATAGATTCTATTTATAGATTCTATTTATAGATTCTATTTATAGATTCTATTTATAGATTCTATTTATAGATTCTATTCATGTATTTATTTATTTAATTATTTATTTATAGATTCTATTTATAGATACTATTTAATGATTCTATTTATAGATTCTATTTAATGATTCTATTTATAGATTCTATTCATGTATTTATTTATTTATTTATTTATTTATAGATTCTATTTATAGATTCTTTTTATAGATTCTATTTAATGATTCTATTTATAGATTCTATTCATGTATTTATTTATTTATTTATTTATTTATTTATTTATTTATAGATTATATTTATAGAAACTATTTAATGATTCTATTCATAGATACTATTTATAGATTCTATTTATAGATTCTATTTATAGATTCTATTTATAGATTCTATTTATTTATTTATTTATTTATAGATTCTATTTATTTATTTATTTATTTATAGATTCTATTTCTTTATTTATTAATTTATTTATAGATTCTATTTATAGATTCTATTTATTGATTCTATTTATAGATTCTATTTATTTATTTATTTATTTATTTATTTATTTATTTATTTATTTATTTATAGATTCTATTTATAGATTCTATTTATAGATTCTATTTATAGATTCTATTTATTTATTTATTCATTTATTTATTTATAGATTCTATTTATAGATTCTATTTATAGATTCTATTCATGTATTTATTTATTTATTTATTTATTTATTCATAGATTCTATTTATAGATGCAATTTAATGATTCTATTTATAGATACTATTTATAGATTCAATTTATAGATTCTATTTGCATATATATATACATAATTTGCATAAATATTTACATAATTTGCATATATATACATAATTTGCATATATATATATATACATAATTTGCATATATATATACATAATTTGCATATATATACATAATTTGCATATATATATATATACATAATTTGCATATATATATACATAATTTTCATAATAGATACACATTATTTGCAAAAATAAATACATAATTTGCATATATATGTACATAATTTGCATATGTATGTACATAATTTGCATATATATATACATAATTTGCATATTTATATACATAATTGGCATATATATATACATAATTTGCATATATATACATAATTTGCATATATATACATAATTTGCATATATATATATATACATAATTTGCATATATATACATAATTTGCATATATATACATAATTTGCATATATATATACATAATTTGTATATATATTATTAATTTATTTATTTATAGATTCTATTTATAGATTCTATTTTTAGATTCTATTTATAGATTCTATTTATATATTTATTTATTTTTTATTTATAGATTCTATTTATTGATTCCATTTATAGATTCTATTTATTTCTTTATTTTTTTATTTATAGATTCTATTTATTGATTCTTTTTATAGATTCTAGTTATAGATTCTATTTATAGATTCTATTTATAGATTCTATTTATAGATTCTATTTATAGATACTATTATTTATTTATTCATTTATTTATTTATTTATAGATTCTATTTATTGATTCAATTTATAGATTCTATTTATAGATTCTATTTATACATAAATAAATAAATAAAGAGTATCTATAAATAGAATCTATAAATAAATAAATAAATAAATAAATAAATAAATAGTATCTATAAAGAGAATCTATAAATATAATCTATAAATAGAATCTATAAATAGTATCTATAAATAGAATCTATAAAAAGAATCTATAAATAGAATCTATAAATGAATAAATAAATAAATAAATAAATAAATAAATTGAATCTATAAATAGAATCTATAAACACAATCTATAAATAGAATCTATAAATAGAATCTATAAATAGTATCTATAAATAGAATCTATAATATAATCTATAAATAGTAGCTATAAATAGAAACAATAAATAGAAACAATAAATAGAAGCTATAAAAATAGGACAAACCTAAAATAGGACAAATAAACTGAAAATAGAACAGCAACTAAAATTAGGACAAATAAACTAAAAATAGAAGAAATAAACTAAAAATAGAACATCAACTAAGAATAGGAACTATAACTAAAAATAGAACAAATAAACTAAAAATAGGACAAATAAACTAAAAATAGAACAGCAGCTAAAAATATTACAAGTAAACTAAAATTAGAACAGCAACAAAAAATAGAACAAATAAACCAAAAATAGAACAGCAACTAAAAATAGAACAGCAACTAAGAATAGAACAAATAAACTAAAAATAGAACAGCAACTAAAAATAGAACAAATAAACTAAAAATAGAACAGCAACTAAAAATAGAACAAATAAACTAAAAATAGAACAGCATCTAAAATTAGGACAAATAAACTTAAAATAGAACAAATAAATATTTTTTTATTTTTTATTTCTAGATTCTATTTATTGATTCCATTTATAGATTCTATTTATTTCTTTATTTTTTTATTTATAGATTCTATTTATTGATTCTTTTTATAGATTCTATTTATAGATTCTATTTATAGATTCTATTTATAGATTCTATTTATAGATTCTATTTTATAGATTCTATTTATAGATTCTATTTATAGATACTATTTATTTATTTATTTATTTATTTATTTATAGATTCTATTTATTGATTCTATTTATAGATTCTATTTATAGATTCTATTTATCGAATTCTATTTATAGATTCTATTTATAGATTCTATTCATGTATTTATTTATTTATTTATTTATTTATAGATTCTATTTATAGATACTATTTAATGATTCTATTTATAGATTCTATTTAATGATTCTATTTATAGATTCTATTGTATTTATTTATTATTTATTTATTTTTATTTTTTTATTTTTTATTTATAGATTCTATTTATAGATTCTATTATAGATTCTATTTTAGATTATTTAATGATTCTATTTATAGATTCTATTCATGTATTTATTTATTTATTTATTTATTTATTTATTTATTTATTTATAGATTCTATTTATAGATACTATTTAATGATTCTATTTATAGATACTATTTATAGATTCTATTTATAGATTCTATTTATAGATTCTATTTATAGATTCTATTTATTTATTTATTTATTTATAGATTCTATTTATTTATTTATTTATTTATAGATTCTTTTTCTTTATTTATTTATTTATTTATAGATTCTATTTATAGATTCTATTTATTGATTCTATTTATAGATTCTATTTATTTATTTATTTATTTATTCATTTGTTTATTTATTTATAGATTCTATTTATAGATTCTATTTATAGATTCTATTTATTTATTTATTTATTCATTTATTTATTTATACATTCTATTTATAGATTCTATTTATAGATTCTATTCATGTATTTATTTATTTATTTACTTATTTATTCATAGATTCTATTTATAGATGCAATTTAATGATTCTATTTATAGATTCTATTTATAGATTCTATTTATAGATACTATTTTTTTATTTATTTATTTATTTTATTTATAGATTCTATTTATAGATTCTATTTATAGATACTATTTATAGATTCTATTTATAGATACTATATATTTATTTATTTATTTATTTATTAATTTATAGATTCTATTTATAGATACTATTTATTCATTTATTTATTTATTTACTCATTTTTTTATTTATAAATTCTATTTATAGATTCTATTTATATTTTTATTTATAGATTCTATTTATAGATTCTATTTATAGATTCTATTTATTTATTTATTTATTTATTTATTTATAGATTCTTTTTATTTTTTCTATTTTATAGATTCTATTTATAGATTCTATTTATAGATTCTATTATAGATTCTATTTATTTATTTATTATTTATTTATTATAGATTCTATTTATAGATAATATTTATAGATTCTATTTATAGATTCTATTTATAGATTATTTATAGATTCTATTTATAGATTCTATTTATAGATTCTATTTATAGATTCTATTTATAGATTCTATTTATATATTTATTTATTTTTTTATTTATTTATTTATAGATTCTATTTATTGATTCTATTTATAGATTCTATTTATTTCTTTGTTTTTTTATTTATAGATTCTATTTATTGATTCTTTTTATAGATTCTATTTATAGATTCTATTTATAGATTCTATTTATAGATTCTATTTATAGATTCTATTTATAGATTCTATTTATAGATACTATTTATTTATTTATTTATTTATTTATTTATAGATTCTATTTATTGATTCTACTTATAGATTCTATTTATAGATTCTAATTATAGATTCGATTTATAGATTTTATTTCTAGATTCTATTTATAGATTCTATTCATGTATTTATTTATTTATTTATTTATTTATAGATTCCATTTAAAGATACTATTTAATGATTCTATTTATAGTTTCTATTTAATGATTCTATTTATAGATTCTATTCATGTTTTTATTTATTTATTGATTTATTTATTTAAAGATTCTATTTATAGATTCTATTCAATGATTCTATTTATAGATTCTATTCATGTATTTATTTATTTATTTATTTATTTATAGATTCTATTTATAGATACTATTTAATGATTCTATTTATAGATACTATTTATAGATTCTATTTATAGATTCTATTTATAGATTCTATTTATAGATTTTATTTATACATTCTATTTATTTATTTATTTATTTATAGATTCTATTTATTTATTTATTTTTTTATTTATAGATTCTATTTCTTTCTTTCTTTATTTATTTATAGATTCTATTTATAGATTCTATTTTTAGATTCTATTTATAGATTCTATTTATATATTTATTTATTTTTTTATTTTTTATTTATAGATTCTATTTATTGATTCCATTTATAGATTCTATTTATTTCTTTATTTTTTTATTTATAGATTCTATTTATTGATTCTTTTTATAGATTCTATTTATAGATTCTATTTATAGATTCTATTTATAGATTCTATTTATTGATTCTATTTATAGATTCTATTTATAGATTCTCTTTATAGATACTATTTATTTATTTATTTATTTATAGATTCTATTTATTGATTCTATTTATAGATTCTATTTATAGATTCTATTTATAGAATCTATTTATAGATTCTATTTATAGATTCTATTTATAGATTCTATTTATAGATTCTATTTATAGATTCTATTCATGTATTTATTTATTTTTTTATTTATTTATAGATTCTATTTATAGATACTATTTAATGATTCTCTTTATAGATTCTATTTAATGATTCTATTTATGGATTCTATTCATGTATTTATTTATTTATTTATTTTTTTATTTATTTATAGATTCTATTTATAGATTCTATTTATAGATTCTATTTATAGATTCTATTTAATGATTCTATTTATAGATTCTATTCATGTATTTATTTATTTATTTATTTATTTATTTATAGATTCTATTTATAGATACTATTTAATGATTCTATTTATAGATACTATTTATAGATTCTATTTATAGATTCTATTTATAGATTCTATTTATAGATTCTATTTATAGATTCTATTTATTTATTTATTTATTTATAGATTCTATTTATTTATTTATTTATTTATAGATTCTATTTCTTTATTTATTTATTTATTTATAGATTCTATTTATAGATTCTATTTATTGATTCTATTTATAGATTCTATTTATAGATTCTATTTAATGATTCTATTTATAGATTCTATTTATTTATTTATTTATCTAATTATTTATTCATTGATTTATTTATTTATAGATTCTATTTATAGATTCTATTTATAGATTCTGTTTATTTATTTATTTATTTATTTGTTTATAGATTCTATTTATAGATTCTATTTATAGATTCTATTCATGTATTTATTTATTTATTTATTTATTTATTCATAGATTCTATTTATAGATGCAATTTAATGATTCTATTTATAGATACTATTTATAGATTCAATTTATAGATCCTATTTGCATATATATATACATAATTTGCATATATATTTACATAATTTGCATATATATACATAATTTGCATATATATATATATACATAATTTGCATATATATATACATAATTTGCATATATATACATAATTTGCATATATATATATATACATAATTTGCATATATATATACATAATTTTCATATATATACACATTATTTGCAAAAATAAATACATAATTTGCATATATATGTACATAATTTGCATATGTATGTACATAATTTGCATATATATATACATAATTTGAATATATATATATGCATAATTGGCATATATATACATAATTTGCATATATATATATACATAATTTGCACATCTATATATACATAATTTGCATATATATATATACATAATTTGCATATATATACATAATTTGCATATATATATACATAATTTGCATATATATACATAATTTGCATATATATACATAATTTGCATATATATATATATACATAATTTGCATATATATACATAATTTGCATATATATACATAATTTGCATATATATATAGAATTTACATATATATATACATAATTTGGATATATATATACATAATTTGCATATATATATACATAATTTGCATATATATATACATAATTTGTATATATATTATTTATTTATTTATTTATAGATTCTATTTATAGATTCTATTTTTAGATTCTATTTATAGATTCTATTTATATATTTATTTATTTTTTTATTTATAGATTCTATTTATTGATTCCATTTATAGATTCTATTTATTTCTTTATTTTTTTATTTATAGATTCTATTTCTTTATTTATTTATTTATTTATAGATTCTATTTATAGATTCTATTTTTAGATTCTATTTATAGATTCTATTTATAGATTCTATTTATAGATTCTATTTATAGATTCTATTTATAGATTCTATTTATAGATACTATTTATTTATTTATTTATTTATTTATTTATTTATTTATAGATTCTATTTATTGATTCTATTTATAGATTCTATTTATAGATTCTATTTATACATAAATAAATAAATAAAGAGTATCTATAAATAGAATCTATAAATAGAATCTATAAATAGAATCTATAAATAAATAAATAAATAAATAAATAAATAAATAGTATCTATAATTAGAATCTATAAATAGAATCTATAAATAGAATCTATAAATAGAATCTATAAATAGTATCTATAAATAGAATCTATAAATAGAATCTATAAATAGAATCTATAAATGAATAAATAAATAAATAAATAAATAAATAGAATCTATAAATAGAATCTATAAATACAATCTATAAATAGAATCTATAAATAGAATCTATAAATAGTATCTATAAATAGAATCTATAAATAGAATCTATAAATAGTAGCTATAAATAGAAACAATAAATAGAAACAATAAATAGAAGCTATAAAAATAGGACAAACTAAAAATAGGACAAATAAACTAAAAATAGAACAGCAACTAAAATTAGGACAAATAAACTAAAAATAGAAGAAATAAACTAAAAATAAAACAGCAACTAAGAATAGGAAAAATAAACTAAAAATAGAACAAATAAACTAAAAATAGGACAAATAAACTAAAAATAGAACAGCAGCTAAAAATATTACAAGTAAACTAAAATTAGAACAGCAACAAAAAATAGAACAAATAAACCAAAAATAGAACAGCAACTAAAAATAGAACAGCAACTAAGAATAGAACAAATAAACTAAAAATAGAACAGCAACTAAAAATAGAACAAATAAACTAAAAATAGAACAGCAACTAAAAATAGAACAAATAAACTAAAAATAGAACAGCATCTAAAATTAGGACAAATAAACTTAAAATAGAACAAATAAATATTTTTTTATTTTTTATTTATAGATTCTATTTATTGATTCCATTTATAGATTCTATTTACTTCTTTATTTTTTTATTTATAGATTCTATTTATTGATTCTTTTAATAGATTCTATTTATAGATTCTATTTATAGATTCTATTTATAGATTCTATTTATAGATTCTATTTATAGATTCTATTTATAGATACTATTTATTTATTTATTTATTTATTTATTTATAGATTCTATTTATTGATTCTATTTAGAGATTCTATTTATAGATTCTGTTTATAGAATTTATTTATAGATTCTATTTATAGATTCTATTTATAGATTCTATTCATGTATATATTTATTTATTTATTTATTTATAGATTCTATTTATAGATACTATTTAATGATTCTATTTATAGATTCTATTTCATGATTCTATTTATAGATTCTATTCATGTATTTATTTATTTATTGATTTATTTATTTAAAGATTCTATTTATAGATTCTATTTATAGATTCTATTTAATGATTCTATTTATAGATTCTATTCATGTATTTATTTATTTATTTATTTATTTATTTATTTATAGATTCTATTTATAGATAGTATTTAATGATTCTATTTATAGATACTATTTATAGATTCTATTTATAGATTCTATTTATAGATTCTATTTATAGATTCTATTTATAGAATCTATTTATAGATTCTATTTATAGATTCTATTCATGTATTTATTTATTTATTTATTTATTTATTTATTCATAGATTCTATTTATAGATGCAATTTAATGATTCTATTTATAAATAAATATATAAATAAATAAATAGAATCTATAAATAGAATCTATAAATAGAATCTATAAATAAAGAAATAAACAAATAAATAAATAAATAGAATCTATAAATAGAATCTATAAATAGAATTTATAAATAAATAAATAAATAAATAGAATCTATAAATAGAATCTATTAATAAATACATAAATAAATAAATAAAGAGTATCTATGAATAGAATCTATAAATAAATAAATAAATAAATAAATAGTATCTATAAATAGAATCTATAAATAGAATCTATAAATAGAATCTATAAATAGAATCTATAAATAGTATCTATAAATAGAATCTATAAATAGAATCTATAAATGAATAAATAAATAAATAAATAAATAAATAGAATCTATAAATAGAATCTATAAATACAATCTATAAATAGAATCTATAAATAGAATCTATAAATAGTATCTATAAATAGAATCTATAAATAGAATCTATAAATAGTAGCTATAAATAGAAACAATAAATAGAAACAATAAATAGAAGATATAAAAATAGGACGAACTAAAAAAAGGACAAATAAACTAAAAATAGAACAGCAACTAAAATTAGCACAAATAAACTAAAAATAGAAGATATAAACTGAAAATAGAACAGCAACTAAGAATAGGAAAAATAAACTAAATATAGAACAAATAAACTAAAAATAGGACAAATAAACTAAAAATAGAACAGCAGCTAAAAATATTACAAGTAAACTAAAATTAGAACAGCAACAAAAAATAAAACAAATAAACCAAAAATAGAACAGCAACTAAAAATAGAACAGCAACTAAGAATAGAACAAATAAACTAAAAATAGAACAGCAACTAAAAATAGAACAAATAAACTAAAAAGAACAGCAACTAAAAATAGAACAAATAAACTAAAAATAGAACAGCATCTAAAATTAGGACAAATAAACTTAAAATAGAACAAATAAATATTTTTTTATTTTTTATTTATAGATTCTATTTATTGATTCCATTTATAGATTCTATTTATTTCTTTATTTTTTTATTTATAGATTCTATTTATTGATTCTTTTTATAGATTCTATTTATAGATTCTATTTATAGATTTTATTTATAGATTCTATTTATAGATTCTATTTTATAGATTCTATTTATAGATTCTATTTATAGATACTATTTATTTATTTATTTATTTATTTATTTAATTATAGATTCTATTTATTGATTCTATTTATAGATTCTATTTATAGATTCTATTTATAGAATTCTATTTATAGATTCTATTTATAGATTCTATTCATGTATTTATTTATTTATTTATTTATATATAGATTCTATTTATAGATACTATTTAATGATTCTATTTATAGATTCTATTTAATGATTCTATTTATAGATTCTATTCATGTATTTATTTATTTATTGATTTATTTATTTAAAGATTCTATTTATAGATTCTATTTATAGATTCTATTTATAGATTCTATTTAATGATTCTATTTATAGATACTATTCCTGTATTTATTTATTTATTTATTTATTTATTTATTTATTTATAGATTCTATTTATAGATACTATTTAATGATTCTATTTATAGATACTATTTATAGATTCTATTTATAGATTCTATTTATAGATTCTATTTATAGATTCTATTTATAGATTCTATTTATTTATTTATTTATTTATAGATTCTATTTATTTATTTATTTATTTATAGATTCTTTTCCTTTATTTATTTATTTATTTATAGATTCTATTTATAGATTCTATTTATTGATTCTATTTATAGATTCTCTTTATTTATTTATTTATTTATTTATTCATTTGTTTATTTATTTATAGATTCTATTTATAGATTCTATTTCTAGATTCTATTTATTTATTTATTTATTCATTTATTTATTTATAGATTCTATTTATAGATTCTATTTATAGATTCTATTCATGTATTTATTTATTTATTTATTTATTCATAGATTCTATTTATAGATGCAATTTAATGATTCTATTTATAGATTCTATTTATAGATTCTATTTATAGATACTATTTATTTATTTATTTATTTATTTTATTTATAGATTCTATTTATAGATTCTATTTATAGATACTATTTATAGATTCTATTTATAGATACTATATATTTATTTTTTTATTTATTTATTAATTTATAGATTCTATTTATAGATACTTTTTATTCATTTATTTATTTATTTATTCATTTTTTTATTTATAAATTCTATTTATAGATTCTATTTATAGATTCTATTTATATTTTTATTTATAGATTCTATTTATAGATTCTATTTATAGATTCTATTTAGTTATTTATTTATTTATTTATTTATAGATTCTATTTAAAGATTCTATTTATAGATTCTATTTATAGATTCTATTTATAGATTCTATTTATAGATTCTATTTATTTATTTATTTATTTATTTATTTATAGATTCTATTTATAGTTAATATTTATAGATTCTATTTATAGATACTATTTATAGATTTATTTATAGATTCTATTTATAGATTCTATTATTGATACTATTTATTTATTTATTTATTTATAGATTCTATTTATAGATTCTATTTATATATATATTTATTTTTTTATTTATTTATTTATAGATTCTATTTATTGATTCTATTTGTAGATTCTATTTATTTCTTTATTTTTTTATTTATAGATTCTATTTATTGATTCTATTTATAGATTCTATTTATAGATTCTATTTATAGATTCTATTTATAGATACTATTTATTTATTTATTTATTTATTTATTTATAGATTCTATTTATTTATTCTACTTATAGATTCTATTTATAGATTCTAATTATAGATTCTATTTATAGATTCTATTTATAGATTCTATTTATAGATTCTATTCATGTATTTATTTATTTATTTATTTATTTATTTATAGATTCCATTTATAGATACTATTTAATGATTCTATTTATAGATTCTATTTAATGATTCTATTTATAGATTCTATTCATGTATTTATTTATTTATTTATTTATTTATTTATAGATTCTATTTATAGATACTATTTAATGATTCTATTTATAGATACTATTTATAGATTCTATTTATAGATTCTATTGATAGATTCTATTTATAGATTCTATTTATAGATTCTATTTATACATTCTATTTATTTATTTATTTATTTATAGATTCTATTTATTTATTTATTTTTTTATTTATAGATTCTATTTCTTTATTTATTTATTTATTTATAGATTCTATTTATAGATTCTATTTTTAGATTCTATTTATAGATTCTATTTATATATTTATTTCTGTTTTTATTTTTTATTTATAGATTCTATTTATTGATTCCATTTATAGATTCTATTTATTTCTTTATTTTTTTATTTATAGATTCTATTTATTGATTCTTTTTATAGATTCTATTTATAGATTCTATTTATAGATTCTATTTATAGATTCTATTTATTGATTCTATTTATAGATTCTATTTATAGATTCTCTTTATAGATACTATTTATTTATTTATTTATTTATTTATTTATAGATTCTATTTATTGATTCTATTTATAGATTCTATTTATAGATTCTTTTCATGTATTTATTTATTTATATATTTATTTATTTATAGATTATTTTTATAGATACTATTTAATGATTCTATTTATTGATTCTATTTAATGATTCTATTTATAGATTCTATTCATGTATTTATTTATTTATTTATTTATTTATTTATAGATTCTATTTATAGATTCTATTTATAGATTCTATTTATAGATTCTATTTAATGATTCTATTTATAGATTCTATTCATGTATTTATTTATTTATTTATTTATTTATTTATTTATTTATAGATTCTATTTATAGATACTATTTAATGATTCTATTTATAGATACTATTTATTGATTCTATTTATAGATTCTATTTATAGATTCTATTTATAGATTCTATTTATAGATTCTATTTATTTATTTATTTATCTATAGATTCTATTTATTTATTTATTTATTTATAGATTCTATTTCTTTATTTATTTATTTATTTATAGATTCTATTTATAGATTCTATTTATTGATTCTTTTTATAGATTCTATTTCTTTATTTATTTATTTATTTATTTATTCATTTATTTATTTATTTATAGATTCTATTTATAGATTCTATTTATAGATTCTATTTATTTATTATTTATTTATTTATTTATTTATAGATTCTATTTATAGATTCTATTTATAGATTCTATTCATGTATTTATTTATTTATTTATTTATTTATTCATAGATTCTATTTATAGATGCAATTTAATGATTCTATTTATAGATACTATTTATAGATTCAATTTATAGATTCTATTTATAAATAAATATATAAATAAATAAATAGAATCTATAAATAGAATCTATAAATAGAATCTATAAATAAAGAAATAAACAAATAAATAAATAAATAGAATCTATAAATAGAATCTATAAATAGAATCTATAAATAGAATTTATAAATAAATAAATAAATAAATAGAATCTATAAATAGAATCTCTAAATAAATACATAAATAAATAAATAAAGAGTATCTATAAATAGAATCTATAAATAGAATCTATAAATAGAATCTATAAAGAAATAAATAAATAAATAAATAAATAGTATCTATAAATAGAACCTATAAATAGAATCTATAAATAGAATCTATAAATAGAATCTGTAAATAGAATCTATAAATAGTATCTATAAATAGAATCTATAAATTGAATCTATAAATAGAATCTATAAATGAATAAATAAATAAATAAATAAATAGAATCTATAAATAGAATCTATAAATACAATCTATAAATAGAATCTATAAATAGAATCTATAAATAGTATCTATAAATAGAATCTATAAATAGAATCTATAAATAGTAGCTATAAATAGAAACAATAAATAGAAACAATAAATAGAAGCTATAAAAATAGGACAAACTAAAAATAGGACAAATAAACTAAAAATAGAACAGCAACTAAAATTAGGACAAATAAACTAAAAATAGAAGAAATAAAGTAAAAATAGAACAGCAACTAAGAATAGGAAAAATAAACTAAAAATAGAACAAATAAACTAAAAATAGGACAAATAAACTAAAAATAGAACAGCAGCTAAACATATTACAAGTAAACTAAAATTAGAACAGCAACAAAAAATAGAACAAATAAACCAAAAATTGAACAGCAACTAAAAATAGAACAGCAACTAAGAATAGAACAAATAAACTAAAAATAGAACAGCAACTAAAAATAGAACAAATAAACTAAAAATAGAACAGCAACTAAAAATAGAACAAATAAACTAAAAATAGAACAGCATCTAAAATTAGGACAAATAAACTTAAAATAGAACAAATAAATTTAAAATAGGAGAAATAAACTAAAAATAGGACAAATAAACTCAAAATAGGACAAATAAACTAAAAATTGGACAAATAAACTAAAAATAGAACAGCGACTAAAAATAGAACAAATAAACTAAAAATAGAACAGCAAGTAAAAACAGAACAGCAACATTCCTGAAATTCCTGACATTCCTGACATTCCAGACATTCCTGACATTCCAGACATTCTTGCAACGTCTTTGATCTCTGTCGGCACCCTATTTGATCTCTATCGGCACTCTCTTTGAAATCTGTCCGCATTCTCTTTGATCTCTGTCTGCATCCTCTTTGATCTCTGTCGGCACACTCTTTGATCTCAGCCGGCACTCTCTTGTATCTCTGTTGGCATCCTCTTTGATCTCTCTCGGCACTCTCTTTGATCTCTGCCGGCACCCTTTTTGATATCCGTCGACACCCTCTTTGATATCTGTCGGCACCCTCTTTGATCTCTTTCGGCACTCTCTTTGATCTCTGTCGGCACCCTCTTTGATATCTGGAATTCTTGACATTCCAGACATTCCAGAGATCAAAGAGGGTGCCCACAGAGATCAAAGAGGGTGCCGAAAGAGATCATAGAGGGTGCCGACAGAGATCAAAGTTGGTGCCAAAAGAGATCAAAGAGGGTGCCGACAGAGATCAAAGAGGGTGTCGACGGATATCAAAGAGGGTGCCGAAAGAGATCAAAGAGAGTGCCGAGAGAGATCAAAGAGGATGCCGACAGAGATAAAAGAGAGTGCCGGCAGAGATGAAAGAGAGTACCGACAGAGATCAGAGAGAGTGCGGACAGAGATCAAAGACATTGCTGACATTCCTGACATTCCAGACATCCGGACATTCCTAACATTCCATACATTCCAGACATTCCTGACATTCCAGACATTCCTGACATTCCTGGCATTCCTCAAATTCCTGGCATTCCTGAAATTCCTGACATTCCTGACATTCCTGACATTCCAGACATTCCTGACATTCCTGACATTCCACACATTCTTGACATTCCAGACATTCCAGAGATCAAAGACGGTGCCGACAGAGATCAAAGAGGGTGAAGACAGAGATCAAAGAGGGTTCCGACATAGATCAAAGAGGTGTCGGCGGAAATCAAAGAGGGTGCCGCAAGAGATCAAAGAGAGTGCCGAGAGAGATCAAAGAGGATGCCGACAGAGATAAAAGAGAGTGTCGCAGAGATCAAAGAGAGTGCCGACAGAGATAAAAGGGAGTGCCGATAGAGATCAAAGAGGATGCCGACAGATATAAAAGAGAGTGCCGGCAGACCTCAAAGAGTGCGCCGACAAAGATCAAAGAGGATGCCGACAGAGATAAAAGAGAGTGCCGGCTGAGATCAAAGAGTGTGCCGACAGAGATCAAAGACGGTGCCGACAGAGATCGAAGAGAATATGGACAGATTTCAAAGAGAGTGCCGACAGAGATCAAATAGGGTGCCGACAGAGATCAAAGACGTTGCTGACATTCCTGACATTCCAGTCATTCCAGAGATCCCTGACATTCCAGACATTCCGGACATTCCTGACATTCCATACATTCCTGCCATTCCTGACTCTCCTGACATTCCTGACACTCCAGACATTCCTGACATTCCAGACATTCCTGACATTCCAGACATTCTTGACATTACACACATACCAGACGTTCCAGATATTCCAGAGATCAAAGAGGGTGCCGAGAGATCAAAGAGGGTGCCGAAAGATATCAAAGAGGGTGCCGAATGAGATCAAAGATGGTGCCGACAGAGATCAAACAGGGTGTCGACGGAGATCGAAGAGGGTGCCGAAAGAGATCAAAGATTGTGCCGAGAGAGATCAAAGAGGATGCCGACAGAGATAAAAGAGAGTGCCGGCAGAGATCAAAGAGTGTGCCGACAGAGATCAAAGACGGTGCCGACAGAGATCAAAGAGAATGCGGACAGATTTCAAAGAGAGTGCCGACAGAGATCAAATAGGGCGCCGACAGAGATCAAAGACGTTGCTGACATTCCTGACATTCCAGTCATTCCAGAGATCCTTGACATTCCAGACATTCCGGACATTCCTGACATTCCATACATTCCATACATTCCATACATTCCTGCCATTCCTGACTCTCCTGACATTCCTGACACTCCAGACATTCCTGACATTCCAGACATTCCTGACATTCCAGACATTCTTGACATTACACACATACCAGACATTCCAGATATTCCAGAGATCAAAGAGGGTGCCGACAGAGATCAAAGAGGGTGTCGACGGAGATCGAATAGGGTGCCGAAAGAGATCAAAGAGTGTGCCGAGAGAGATCAAAGAGGATGCCGACAGAGATAAAAGAGAATGACGGCAGAGATCAAAGAGAGAGCCGACAGAGATCAAAGAGCGTGCCGACATTGATCAAAGAGAGTTTCGGCAGAGATCAAAGAGAGTGCCGACAGAGATCAAAGAGGGTGTCGAAAGAGATGAAAGAGCGTTCCGACAGAGATCAAAACAGAGTGCCGAGAGAGATCAAAGACGGTGCCGACAGATATCAAAGAGGATGCCGACATAGATCAAAGAGAGTGCCGACAGAGATCAAAGTGGTTGTCGACGAAGATAAAAGACGGTGCTGACATTCCTGACATTCCAGATATTCCTGACATTCCAGACATTCCAGACATTCCAGAGATCAAAGAGGATGCCGACATAGATCAAAGAGGATGCCGACAGAGATAAAAGAGAGTGCCGGCTGAGATCAATGAGTGTGCCGACAGAGATCAAAGACTGTGCCGACAGAGATCAAAGAGATTGCGGACAGATTTCAAAGAGAGTGCCGACAGAGATCAAATAGGGTGCCGACAGAGATCAAAGACGTTGCTGACATTCCAGACATTCCAGAGATCCCTGACATTCCAGACATTCCGGACATTCCTGACATTCCAGACATTCCATACATTCCAGATATTCCTGACATTCCTGACTCTCCTGACATTCCTGACACTCCGGACATTCCTGACATTCCAGACATTCCTGACATTCCAGATATTCCAGAGATCAAAGAGGGTGCCGACAGAGATCAAAGAGTGTGCCGAATGAGATTAAAGAGGGTACCGACGGAGATCAAAGAGCGTGCTGAAAGAGATCAAAGAGGGTGCCGACGGAGATCAAAGAGGGTGCCGAAAGAGATCAAAGAGCGTGTCGACAGAGATCAAAGAGCTTGCCGACAGAGAACAAAGAGGATGTCGACGGAGATAAAAGAGAGTGCCGGCAGATATCAAAGTGATGCAAAAGAGATCAAAGAGCGTGCCGACATTGATCAAAGAGCGTGCTGAAAGAGATCAAAGAGAGTGCCGACAGACATCAAAGAGCGTGCCGACAGAGATCATAGAGCGTGTCGACAGAGATCAAAGAGAGTGCCGACAGAGATCAAAGAGGATGCCGACATCCGGACATTCCATACATTCTTGACATTCCTGACATCCCTGACATTCCAGACATTCCTTACATTCCAGACATTCCTGACATTCCTGACATTCCATACATTCTTGACATTCCTTACATCCTGACATTCCAGACATTCCTTACATTCCAGACATTCCTGACATTCCAGACATTCCTGGCATTCCATACATTCCAGAGATCAAAGACGGTTCCGACATTGATCAAAGAGAGTGCCGGCAGAGATCAAAGAGGGTGCCGACAGAGATCAAAGAGGGTGCCGACATACATCAAATAGTGTGCCGAAAGAGATCTAAGGGCGTGCCGACATAGATCAAAGAGGGTGCCGACAGAGTTCAAAGAGCGTGCCGACAGACATCAATGAGCGTGCCGACAGAGATCAAAGAGCGTGTCGACAGAGATCAAAGAGTGTGCCGACAGAGATCAAAGAGGATGCCGACAGAGATCAAAGAGAGTGCCGACAGAGATCAAAGACGTTGCTGACATTCCATACATTCCAGACATTCCTGACATTCCATACATTCCAGACATTCCTGACATTCCAGACATTCTTCACATTCCAGAGATCAAATAGGGTGCCGAAAGAGATCAAAGAGCGTGCCGACAGAGATCAAAGAGAGTTTCGACAGAGATCGAAGAGGATGCCGACAGAGATAAAAGAGAGTGCCGGCAGAGATCAAAGAGAGTGCTGACAGAGATCAAAGAGGGTGTCGTCAGAGATCAAAGAGCGTGCCCACAGAGATCAAAGAGCGTGCCGACAGAGATCAAAGAGAGTGCCGACAGAGATCAAAGAGGATGCCAATAGAGATAAAAGAGAGTGCCGACAGAGATCAAAGAGGGCGCCGCCAGAGATCAAAGATGGTGCCGACAGAGATCAAAGAGGGTGCTGACACAAGTGTGAGACGATTTGACAAAGAGTGTGCCGACAGAGATCAAAGAGGCTCATTTCCTTGATATTGTATAATAATCTTGTTTTTAATTAAAAGTATGGAACTAAACTAATCTATAGTTTGACCAGGTAAATTTACTTTAGAAAGTCTAACAGTTGGTGCTGAGTCTGAGAAGCTGATATTCTTAGAACGCAGTATTTGTTCGTGGAGTGGTGAGGACGAGATTCTTTAGGAGTGGTAAGGACGAAAATGACAAAGAAACTGAAGACAGAAAAAGAAAAAAAGAATGAAAATAAACGTACAAAGGCAAAACCGTAGCAAAACATATATGTAGATGTGTAAATCTGTATTACTCTAACTATCTGTCTTGTGTTCTCTTTGTACCCACACATAGACGCACGCGTGCACTTACATTTGTATGTAGTTCTGTACATATACATAGTGCGAGTGAAGTCTGCTCATTGTGATCATTGTTTAACAGAGAGATTTAGATAATAATAATGATACTACTACTACTACTACTGATGATGATGATGATGATGATGATGATAATGATGATGATGATGATGATGATAATAATAATAATAAATGGCCTGATGCAGTACCAGTCAGAGGCTCTCATGGCTTCTGATCTTAACTGATTGTAAGTGTTATCATGTACATTATTTTATCTTGGTAAAAAAAAAAGATGGGCTACAGCAAACATTCTGCTCAATACCACAGATTTGCTTGTTAGTTGTTTGACCTTAACCAGTTGACCATGTCCCTTAATGGCTGACGATATGTGCATCTCTGATCACGAGCAGAAGTAGTGGGGGAGCATCATAGCCATGTGTTGAGAGGGATTCTTTGAGGTTTGAATAATTCACCTCTGGGAACATGGGTGTTTCTTTCAACATCCTTAAACAACCCTTATTCAGGGACCTTTTGAGCGGGATGGGTTATTCGACCATAAGAAAATTCTAACTGGGCCCCACCTGCAAGGTCATGTGCTGTTTATCTTGATATGAGATCATCATGTCGCGCACATATTGTTCTGATGCATGTGCCTAGTGAACCCTTATCAGACGGGTAGTCATGATGGGTATTCTGGGCTTTGTATATTTTACCCCAGTGTCACTTTGATGGCATGCACTGCTCTCTCACTCAATAATAATAATAATAATAATAATAATAATAATAATAATAATAATAATAATAATAATAATAATAATAAATATTATTAATAATAATAATAATAATAATATAATAATAATAATAATAATAATAATAATAATAATAATAATAATAATAATATCACAAAGGCTGAACAAGCACCTGGACGAAAACAAACTGTTCCCAGAAGAGCAGAAAGGATGCCGCAAAGGCTCATATGGCTGTAAAGATCAACTAATGATTAATAAAGCCATAACTGAAGACAGCCACAGAAAGAAGAAAGGCCTCAGTATGGCCTGGATTGACTACAAAAAGGCGTTTGATAGCATCCCCCACACATGGATCCTCGAAACACTAGCCATTAACAAAGTAGCACCAACAATCATAAAATTCATAGAGCACTCTATGAATAAATGGCAAACAGTCCTACACTTCCAAACAAAAGAGGGACTCATGAAAACCAAAGACATCCCCATTAGAAGAGGAATATTCCAGGGAGATACGCTCTCTCCACTCCTTTTCTGCTTAGCACTGTCACCTCTATCTGATATGCTAAATAGAACTGGATGCGGATATAAATGTTACGGCAAAACGATCAGCCACCTTTTATATATGGATGACCTAAAACTATACGCTGCAAATGACAAACAGCTGGAAACACTATTAAAGACAGTTCATGGATTTACCAAAGAAATAGATATGAAATTTGGATTAGAAAAATGCGCCAAAGTAACCATGAAAAGAGGAAAACTAGTTAAGAGTAACAACATCACACTAGATGAAGCAAATGAAATAAAAGAATTAGACCAAAGCCAAACTTACAAATACTTAGGAATCCATGAACTAGATAAGACACAACACACACAAATGAAAGAGAAAATAAAAAAAGAATATTATAGACGAGTTAGATCAATACTAAACACAGAGCTCAATGCTAAAAACAAGATAATAGGTATCAACACTTTAGCTGTCCCAGTTATAAGTTACAGCTACAATATCCTTAACTGGACACGAAATGAACTGACCAAAATAGACAGGAAAACAAGAAAAATAATGACAGGATCTAGGATGCATCACCCAAAATCTGACATAGAAAGACTATATATACAACGTATAGAAGGTGGTAGAGGCCTTATACAGCTGGAAAACTACTATAAAATAACCACCATAGGACTGCAAAAATATCTACTTCAGAAGGAAGGAAAACTGATCCAGATAGCGGCAAAACACGAGCAAAACAAAAAACTGTTCTCAGTATTTAAGGAAGCTGACAAATACAAACAAGAAATCATACCACCTAATAAACATGAAGAAGAAGAAGAAGATGAAGAAACAACAAAAGCTATAAAAAAAATGAAATCCAAACTAAAAATAGAACAGCAACGAACCATGATAAAACGATGGCAAGAAAAGCCCCTTCATGGTAAATACTGGACTAAACTAAACGCAAAAGAAATAGACAAAGAAAAATCCCAGCAATGGTTGAGAAGCTTAGGACTCAAAGCAGAAACAGAGGGATTTTTAATTGCAGCACAAGACCAAAGCCTCCCCACCAGAAATTACCAAAAACATGTAATGAAAAGAAATATTACAAGTAACTGCAGAATATGTGGAGATGGACAAGAAACAATAAATCATATTATCTCTAGCTGCCCAGTCCTGGCTAAGAAGGAATATATTCACAGACATGACAGAGTTGGAACTTACATACATTGGAAGCTATGCCAACATTATGGAATAACAACAGAAAAAAGATGGTATAGGCACACACCAGAAAAGGTCACAGAAAACGAGAAAGCAACCATACTCTGGGATATGCCGATACACACAGATAGAGAAATTAAGGCCAACAGACCAGATATAGTTGTCAGAGACCATGAAGAAAAAAAATGCTTTCTAATTGATGTATCAGTACCGGCAGATGACAACGTGTCTCTAAAAGAAATGGAGAAACTCTCAAAATACAAAGACCTGGAAATAGAGGTAACTAGAATGTGGAATCTGAAAACAGAAACAATTCCTATCATAGTAGGTGCATTAGGCATGATAAAAAAATATTCAGACAAATACATAACAAAAACACCAGGACTTACAAACACATATAACATACAGAAAATTGCACTACTAGGCACTGCACACATCCTACGCAGAACACTTTCCATACAATAACCATCAGAGCATCACAACAAATCACAGCACATACCCAAGGCACACAGAGCTGCGCTCGGTAGTGAAGTGAAAGCATGCTATAAAAATAAAAATAAAACTACTGAATAATAATAATAATAATTATAATAATAATAATACCTGATGCAGTACCAGGCAGTGGCTCTCATGGCTTCTGATCTTAACTGATTGGAAGTGTTATCATGTACATTGTTTTGTCTTGGTATAAAAGATGAGCTACAGCAAATATTCTGCTCAATACCACAGATTTGCTTGTCAGTTGTTTGACCTTAACCAGTTGAGAATGTCCCTTAGTGGCTGACGATATGTACATCTCTGATCACGAGTAGAAGTAGTGGTGGAGCATCATAGCCATGTGTTGAGAGGGATTCTTTGGGGTTTGAATAATTCACCTCTGGAAACATGGGTGGTTTTTTTAACATCCTTAAACAACCCTTATTCAGGGACCGTTTGAGCGGGATGGGCTACTCAACCTGAAGAAAATTCTAACTGGGCCCCACCTGCAAGGTCATGTGCTGTTTATCTTGATATGAGATCACCATGTTGCGCACATATGGTTGTGATGCATGTGCTTGGTGTACCCTTATCAGACGGGTAGTCATGATGGGTATACTGTGCTTCGTATATTTTACCCCAGTGTCACTTTGATGGCATGAACTGCTCTCTCACTCAATAATAATAATAATAATAATAAGGAATGAAAAAAGGTGCTGAAACCTATTTGAAAATGATACCAGGCTTACCATCCCTACAAGAAGTGCAAAAAATCATGTTAACTGGAACGGCTCATGTACTGAGAAGAGCATTATCACTGTGAAAACAACCTCCATTCATGAATTTATTCATTTATTAATTTTTTAAATTCATATTTTACCTGTGAATTTGCGTGTGTAATCTGGGAATGCATACAATGAGCTTCTCTGCCCTAGGTATATGGAAAATTTGAAGAAAGAAGGAAAAAAAATAATTTGCTTATGATGTAGTAGGATAACAGTTGTGGTCAATCTGCATCTTTACTGAACCACTGCCGAACGGTTCCGTCTACCAAATCCACTCACAAGGCTTTGGTCGACCTGAGGCTATAGTAGAAGACACTTGCCCAAGGTGCCATTCAGTGGGACTGAACCCGGAACCATGTGGTTGGTAAACAAGCTACTTACCACACAGCCACTCCTGTTTCCCTCCAAGGTTTTAGTCGGCCCAAGGCTATAATAGAAGACTCTAGTAGAAGACTGGACCTGGAACCATGTGGTTGGGAAGCAAACTTCTTTCCACGCACCCACGCTTGCTTTCTAAAAAGATTTAACCAATGGAGAAAGTATTTTTGATACCTCCTTAAGCCCTGAATTCAGTCATGTGACTCGAGAATTTTCTTCACTATTTCACACATAGAGCGAAAAGAAACCGGTAATTTGTGTGTGATTTAAAAGTAAAGTTTTATTTAAACACCAAAACTAAAAGATAAGATCATATGCATTGAAATAACAACATAAATGAAGTTACGGTATTTAGTTGCAATTTTTTCTTTTTTATTTCCAAAACAAAATGATTACATTGTACAATAGCGGATGGCCTCTGGAGTGTCTACTAGAATAAGTCGTCCAGGCTCATGAATGACATCCACAATGTAAGCTTTGAGAGGTGAGCTTGAATCATTCTGAAAATGAGATTGACAGTGCTTTTAGACATTCGGTATTTTTAGGAGATTTCTATGGAAAGCCCTCAGTATTTTTATATTCAGTTTAGCATTGAAAAATCTATTAGCAAATCTGTCAAATAATGGTTATTTTCCTATTTACTAAAGGATCAATAAATAAACTATTTCAGACTTGCCATCACTACTTCATGGGAAAAGGAACCAGTAAAAATATACTAGAAAAGGGCACAGAATTGAAGAGCAAAAATGTAAAAATAATTATGTTTTAGACAAAAAGTTTTTTCACAGAAGAAAACAATCACCCAGCCCCTTGCCTTTTTTCTTCTCCATGAGGTAGTGGTAGCTATTCTGAAAGCCTGTCGCATAATTATTACACACGTCTCACAAGTGTAATAGTTTATTTACTAAGCCTTTAGTAAATAAAAACAATTAGCTGTCGATAATAGGAAAGCATCAATTAACATTTCTTGCTCTCTCCCACTACCCCTATACTTATATATCCAATTAATCTTCATTAGATAATTATGGTCAACTTATCTAATACCACTTGTGAACCTTCCGAACTGATTCTAGCTTTCAACTTTTAATTTCTTACAAATAGTATATGGCTTGAATATAATTTCAGTTGATTAAAAATTATTTTTGGTTTGCTACATTTAACATATTAGCCTGCACTGAACTATATGTCTTCATGTAAATACCATTTCTGAGGAAATTTTCCCATATCTTATATGCTACTGATTCCTTTGCAACTAATTTGAGCAATAAGTTCCATAAAACTGATCATTTCCTTGATATTGTATAATATTTCTGTTATCATTAACACCTTAATCATCATCATCATCATTTAACGTCCGCTTTCCATGCTTTGGTGAGACGATTTGACTGAGGTCTGGCGAACCAGATGGTTGCACCAGACTCCAATTTGATCTGGCAGAGTTTCTACAGCTGGATGCCCTTCCTAATGCTAACCACTCTGAGAGTGTAGTGGGTGCTTTTACGTGCCACCGGCACGAGGGCCAGTCAGGTAATACTGGCAACGGCCACGCTCAGATGGTAGTACATTGGCAGTATCAGACAAAATGTCTAACAGTATTTGTTCCACGACATTACATTCTGAGCTAATCTTTCAATCAAGATCAACAGAAAGCTCGCATCATATAACCAAGAGTAATCTCAAGCAGGTTGGTATCAAACTCGTAAATCAGACTGGACACCAAAGTAAATATAATAGTATACTATCTTCCAATGATGGTACCTGTAAGTGGCCAACTTGACCAAAGAAAAAAAAAAGCAACTAAATCTACTTCAAATCTCACCTCACCATCTTCAAAATCAGAAAAGAATCATTGGACAATGAAATCTTATATCTCTAATGTAGTGTGATGGAGGAAAAGGACAACAGAAAAAGAAGCAAATGGGAGAAAGAAATACAAAAGGCTTTACCTGTTGACCTCTCACGAATTAAACATGTCTTGTCGCTCCACCATCTCTGCTCAAACTGACCACACATGCTTCCTGCCCACGCATGCACTCTGCCTGTCTCCCCGGCCCCTGCAAGCCCTTCTTCCATCCACCTCATCTGCAATCCCCTCCACCAACACCACATAGCTCTATCACAGCCCATAACACTACTAATACCACATCTAAAAAAGACCAGGTGGTCACAACTGGAGTGTCTGTAATCATAAGTCTACTCAGTCAGGATTAGCATGGGGTTAAACTGCAACAGAAACAAATGTGTGTTGTTGCTTGTTATTCCGCTCCAGTTCAAGATGGCAAACTAGAAGAATTGTTAGCATGTTGGACAAAATGCATAGCAGCAGTTCTTCTGATTTATGTTCTTCTAATTTCACTGAGGTCAGCTTTACCTTTCATCCCATTGGGATCAATAAAATAAGTATCAGTTCCACACAAGGGGCAATGTAACCAACTAACCCCACTCCAAAAATTTCAGGCCTTATGACTATAGTAGAAAGGATTATTTAACTCCAGGCCAACCCAGATTAAACAAACTTATGATCAAAAGTCTTCCAGCCATGACCATTCTTATAATTTTTCCCAGCAATATTTATACCGCAGGATAAATTATCCAATGAATTCTTTTTTTAAGATATGAAGGTAATGGTTTGGGGGAGTTTTGTCTGTTATTTCTAGCAAGTGGACATACCCTCATTCATTTCAGTGTTTTATTTCTAGTGTGGTAGAGTGCAGAGTTTTTCTTAAATATTATTTAAGGTGCCTCCAGAATCGACAATTAAAAGAAAAATATTTTTCAACCAACCTTTTGACCTACAGTTTCTGCTTCTTCATTTCCAAGCAAAACAATATTCCATGCTTTGAAGAAATCTCCATGCACGAGAGAACAACGTATAACAACACGGTCAGCCAACACCTAGTCACAAAAGAAAATATGTTATCACCATTGTTTTTTTTCACTTTCTTGAAATATGGAGATGAAGGTGAGTGACCTTGTGGCCAGGTTGTTGGGATCATGATCATTAAGTTGTGGGTTCAAGTCTTGGACTGGGTAATATATTGTGCCTTCAGTAAAACACTTCATCTCATGTCATTCCAGTTCACCCAGCTGAAAGTAAGTACGAGTTGTACCAAATGTTTAACCCAACAATGGACTGGTCTCTCAATTAGGATGGGAGAAGTCTTGTATTTCCAGTATCAGTGTCTTGAAAATCCAAAAATGTGACTTGAAGTCCAAGACAGACTTTAAAATATGCAAGAAATACATTTGCATATTTCTTGCACATTACTCTTGAACCAAAACTTGAAAAATATAGTTTCATAAACAGCCCTTTAACTAATAATATATATTTTCTCTGGTCTATTGATATAACATGCACAATTTGCTCTAAGTTAAAGTTATTGAATGATGTTACACTAAGTTCAAACTCAGTTAAAGTCTTCTGATCATAAGATATTTACATTTCTCTCTGTTTACAGATGAGAACAATAAAATGTTATCCAATTAAAAATACAAGATCCAAAAATGATATGCAAATAACCATATTTACAATACATATTCTCAAGCAACACAGAAAAATAAATGTAAATACATACATGCAAATATATCTTAATATATAAAGTTAATTTTTGGAAGCACTCCGTCGGTTACGACGACGAGGGCTCCGGTTGATCCGAATCAATGGAACAGCCTGCTCGTGAAATTAACGTGCAAGTGGCTGAGCACTCCACAGACACGTACACCCTTAACGTAGTTCTCGGGGATATTCAGCGTGACACAGAGAGTGACAAGGCCGGCCCTTTGAAATACAGGTACAACAGAAACAGGAAGTAAGAGCGAGAGAAAGTTGTGGTGAATGAGCACAGCAAGGATCACCCCCACCCCCTGCCGGAGCCTCGTGGAGCTTTAGGTGTTTTCGCTCAATAAACACTCACAACGCCCGGTCTGGGAATCGAAACCACGATCCTACGACCACGAGTCCGCTGCCCTAACCACTGGGCCATTGCGCCTCCATAAAGTTAATATAAGGCAGCAAGCTGGCCGAATTATTAGCATGCCAGGCAAAATGTTTAGTGCCATTTCATCCATCCTTATGTTCTGAGTTCAAATACTGCTGAGGTCAACTTTGTCTTCCATCCTTTGAGGGTCGATAAAATAAGTACTTGTAGCAGGGATATTTCCCGCTACATACCAGTTGAGCACTGGGATTGTAATCGACTTACCACCTCCCCTGAAATTGCTAGCTTTGAGTCAAAATTTGAAACCAACATATAAATTTAATGGAAGAATGTATGTATGTATGCATGCATGTTCCAAATTGTGGGCCATAGTTTTGCATAGGGACACATCTTTTCAAAGAAACATTCACTGGTTATGTGACATTTTCCTGATACTTATTATAAAACCAGGCATGGCTTCATGGCTGTGTACTATAGCTAGTGTGTGTATTCATGCATGTATACACTCAGTACACTCTATTAAGTGGTTGGCATTAGGAAAGGCATCCTACTGTAGAAACCATGCCAAAGTAGACACAGAACCTGGCTGAGCCCTTTTAGCTCATATCATCATCATCATCATCATCGTTTAACATCCGTTTTCCATGCTAGCATGGGTTGGACGGTTCAACTGGGGTCTGGGAAGCCAAAGGGCTGCGCCAGGCCCAGTCTGATCTGGCAGCGTTTCTACAGCTGGATGCCCTTCCTAATGCCACAATCCACGCCAGCATGTAAAAAAGATATTAAATGATGAATATATATATATATATATATATATATATATATCTATGTACATATATTCTTCAGAGTGACATATTCATAGGAACATAGTCAGACCCCACTTATGGATGAAACATATAAATCATCATTATCATTTTAAAATCTTTCTGTGTTTGGATGGGTTGAATGGAGTTCATTTAGGTTGATTTTCTACAGCTGGATGCCCTTCCTGTTCTCAATGCTCACTTGTTTCCAAGCAAGACATTTTTTTTTCTCTATGGCTCAACATCACTTAATGGAAGATTGGAAATGAAGACTGGACATTGCTTGTATGATGGTAACACTCATTTGCAACTATCACATAATGTAACAACAAAGAGACACACAGACAAATACATACGTGTGTGTGTGTGTGTGTGTGTGTGTGCCTGCACCTTAGTCATGTCTGTACCTCAATGCAAACTATAAAGGGTACTGCAGTTTCAACTCTAATAATAGTTATATTCATTGTATGCCGTCAAATACCTTAAATAGCAAAGCTCTGTGGAATTGGTTACCATATTTGATTGAGCCAATTGAAATAATATTTGAAGCATGTTCATGCTGAAGCTGAGAAAGTGGTAGTTCCCAGCTGAAGTTTCCATACTGTTCTCTAGAAACAGCTCCACCCATCTTGTTTGAAACAAATCTGAAAAAAAATTAATTCAATTTAAAGATAACGATGCATAACCACACTAACTTTCAAATATAGAATGTCATTCATCTCCCAATACATTTTCCCTGTAATTTTCTCTTTTCACCTGTCAATCAGTTAACATCTCCAACTACATACAAATGTATGAGAAGCAGTTATGCCCGTCCTAGACTAATGTCATTTTAGTATATCATTACTGTGCATCTAATGAGCTGACCTAACAACTTTTGCTTTTCCAGATTGAAATAGCTGTACCAGCACTTTGAGCACACCCTACGAAATACTACTTGTTACAGCTGACTAGTTTTCAGAATGCAGTCAGGATGTCTGGAAGCTTTTTATGCAATAAAGTTTTATGTTCTTAAGCACTCCGTCGGTTACAACGGCGAGGGCTCCGGTTGATCCGATCAACGGAACAGCCTGCTCGTGAAATTAACGTGTAAGTGGCTGAGCACTCCACAGACACGTGTACCCTTAACGTAGTTCTCGGGGATATTCAGCGTGACACAGAGAGTGACAATACAGGTACAACAAAAACAGGAAGTAAGAGTGAGAGAAAGTTGTGGTGAAAGAGTACAACAGGGATCACCACCATCCCCTGCCGAAGCCTCGTGGAGCTTTAGGTGTTTTCGCTCAATAAACACTCACAACGCCCGGTCTGGGAATCGAAACCGCGATCCTACGACCGCGAGTCCGCTGCCCTAACCACTGGGCCATTGCGCCTCCACAAAGTTTTATGTTAAGCTGGGCATAAACACTTCATAAACTTATAAAATGCTCTAGACTACTTATAGATCAACTTTTTCACTGGCAGAAGTGGTTCAACGAGGGTAGACAGAAGGTGAGCGACAATGAGAGATGTGAGAGGGAGTCAGAACATCAGAGCTGGTTGAGAAAATTCACAATTTTCTAGATGAAGACAATAAGCACAAGGTTTGGAGTTGGCAATGACAACTTTACATAGAATTATTCATGAAGATCTGAGCATGTGCAAAATTTGTGCAATGTTTGTTCCCAGGGTATTCAGTGACAAGCATCCAGGTAACCACCTACTTGACAGAGGTGGGCATCAAAACTGTCCCTCATCTCCTCCCTACAGTCCAGATCTTGCTCCCTGTGAATTCTAGTTGATTCCCAAGCTGAAGGAGAATCTCAGGGGCAATTATTTTGACCTATGCAAGCATAGAAAAGTGGATGTTAAAATGATGTTAATAAGTATTATTTAAGTTGTTATTAATTTACATACATATAAACATATCAATAAGTCAGTCTCAAGGTTGTTTGCATCACTTACTTTGCTAATGTAGTGATTCGCTCAAGAAAACCGCTCATGTTTGTTAGTTCTTTATTTATTTCATCCACGTAGGCACCAAGTTCAGTATCTTCTGGTAGAACAAAGCTCTTTTCTTCACATTCTATTACTGTTGCAGGTTTGTCTTCACCAGTAGTAATGATAGATTCTTCATCTTCCTTGCCCTTCTCAATTCGCTCTTTTTGATTCCGAGGTCGCCTAAAAACCAAAAGGAAGGAAAGAAAGAAAAGCCAGAAGAATTTCAGTGTCTATTATTAAATAAGATATTTCAAAAATAAAGGTGAGGATAGGCACTCTAAGAAAACAGAAGATACAAGGCTTTGTGAGTGGATTTGATCGTGTTTGTGTGTGTGTTTGTCCATACTAGCATGGGTTGGATGGTTAAACACACTTTGATGAGTCAAAGGACTACATTGAGCTCCAGTGTCTTCCTTGTCAGGGGTCCTATAGCTCGATGCTCTTCCTAACACCAACTGCTTCACAGAATATACTGGGTGCTTTTCCATGGTACCAGTACTTGTAATATCATTGGGCAACTTGCAAGATAAGAACCTTTGACAAAATGGGAATGTAGTATTGAGGAATGTGGCTTTGTGCCAGGTGTTGAGAAGCTCAAGTACGATAGACACACAAGAACAGGTATTTTGTGGTAGGGGAGATACATTGCCACCCCAGGATTAAAGGAAGCAAGAATGGTAGAGATGAGGTATCAGGACATATCCTCACAGTGCAAGAAGGTTAATCAAGAGTAAATAGAGACAGAGAATCAAAGATGGTTGGGTAGGTTCATGAGAGTGTGAAAAGAGAGTGATGGACAGAGGTGAAATCAGTGAATGATGAACACAGGTGAAGGAGTAATCAACCGTAAATCTTAGTCTGAGGAAAGGAACAGGGAAACAGGAGTCAGTCAGGGAGGAGGAAGTGATAGTTGGCAATACATAAAAGGCTACAATATAATTAAACCATAGACAGATGAGAAATAGGGAGATGATGTGAAGTGTCAGGGGGAGAGAAGATGCACAGCAACAGAGATGAAGATCAGAGGTATGCAGGGGTGGATATAATCATCATCATCGTTTAGCGTCCGCTTTCCGTGCTAGCATGGGTTGGACGAATGAGTGACAAAAAATGTGGAAGAGAAGGCATCAATGGTGAAACCACTTTTTCCATTTCTTCTTCCTCAGAACATCACACTGTTGAAATTCTATCCTTACAGATGTTCACATTGAACACCTTACTAGTCTTGGAGAGCCCATAAAGGTGATGAGAAACCTCTTACTCTAACTGGAAAGATCAATGGTATTTTACATGAAATAAAGGTACATGCATTCAATCTCAGCTACAGACAGTTATAAAATATAGAGGGCAAACTATTAAAAGTATATCCTGTTTTATAAATCAGAAAAGATGAATTCAGTTGAGAAATGCGTTCCATGACTTTCTATCCCTTCCTCAAAACCAGGCTCATTGTATACTCAGACATTACATCATCGATACTTCAAACACTACCTTCAAATATCCAACAGTTTCACATTAGTTGAATGCTGATTCCTCAAGCCAACTCATGCACTTAACTTTGATTTTTACTTATATCAAAGAATAATATAGGCTGAGACATAGCTGTTTGGCTAAGAAGATCACCTCACAACTACATGGCTTCAGATTCAGTTCCTCCATGAGGGTAGGTGTCTTTTACTATAAGCTAAGAGGAAATTTTGATGGAAAGTTTTAATTTAAATCACTTTAAAATGGGGAATCTGTATCACAGAGCCAACGGCAGTTTCAGGTAGATTAGTATAAAACAGATTAGCCATTTTCCTTCAAAATTTCCTATAAATTTAAATCCCAAACACCAGGTTAATAATGACACATTTAGTTTACTAAATTTTTAATCATCAAGCATTTACCTAATCCTCACCTAAATGTCCAGTAACCATCATATTTTAAAACTTCATTCACCTCTAAGCTCTATTCTCCATGCACACTGCATATCTTCATCCAGAGGCCCCTCTTCTACACCCAATATTCACAGCCATTGAATGAAAGCAAGAGAGTTTTAAACCAAACAGATGCAGGTGTGGCTCTGTGGTTAAGAAGCTTGCTCCCCAATCATATAGTTTCAGGTTCAGTCTCATTGCACAGCACTTTGAGCAACTGGGCAAGTGTCTTCTACTATGGCCCCAGAAAACCAAAGCCTTGTGAGTGGATTTGGTAGGCAGAGATTAAAAGAAGTCCATCATGCATGCACATGAGCATACATACACACACACACACATGCACATTGGTTTTTAAACAAGCTTTACCATGATACAACCAGTGTTGTTCATTTCCAGTTGTGTGGAAAATATGTCTGGTCATGGGGAAAATATTAGCTAGCTTGGAAACAGGTGAGGGCTGGTGACTGGAAAGGGATCTAACTATAGAAAATCTGCCTCAACAAATTCTTCCTGACCCATGCAAACATGAAAAAGTAGATGTTAAATGTTGTTGTTGTTCTTGTTGTTGATGATGATGATGATGATGATGATGACAACAAAAGCAGTAACAAAGAAGAAGAAGCCTCAGCCTGGTTAATCAATCTGCTAAAAGAAAAAGCAGCCAAATTTTGCTACTCTCTGTGTATATATAAAAGGCAAGATGTGTGTGTATGTGTACGTGAATGTAATTTATGCACATCCACAAATTAGCATGCATGTTGCTCCAATTTTAGGAGGACTTTCGTCACGACCCTAGCTGTATTTTTGTCAAATTATTTTCCCCCAAGGCACCAGCGAATAGCAGTAACAATAAATTTTCGACCATAACTTAACAATTTTCACAGCGGAGAAATCCACTATTGTTTTACAAACATGAGTTAAGTCCCCTTCTAGAGAGGGGGGGAGAGGGAGAGAGAGAAAGATAACAGATTTTTAAAATTTCGTCTTTTTACTGAGTGACTGACAAGCAAAAACAGACAGGTGTTGTTATGTATGTATGTATGTGTGAATGGCTTCAGTCACACACACACACGAGCATGTATGCATACAAAATACATGTATACAATGTGTGTGTTGCACGTATATATATACAGGCAACATAAACAATAGTCTCCGTTTCTCCACAACTAATTTCCAAATTAGCTGAATCCGTTGCTCTACTCATAGCGATATATAGCTGGTCGTGCGTGAACATGGGAGAGAGCAGAGGTTACAAGAGCAAAAGACCTACGTGTTGACTGTAGACACGCTCCTTCACAAACGATCAGCTATTATTTTGTAAACAATGTTTCGAAACTGTTCATGTTTTCGAAAGAAGAGATCTGACTCTTTTCAACTATAACAACTACCAATTTTGATGTATTTTGTTCAGACTCTTACGTCTGGGTGTTTACAAATTTGCGTTTAGTAAACAATGTTTCGAAACTGTCCATGTTTTCAAAAGGAGAGATCTGACTCTTTTCAACCATAACATCTACCAATTTTGATGTATTTTGTTCAAACTTGATGCCAGCATTACTTAGGAGTCATGGGATCTTTGAATGCTTTAAGTTCTCCAAATATGAAAAAAAAAAACAATCGATGAGTGGAAAAAAATCGATAAACCAATTCCTTATGGGATTTCCCAATCAAATTGTCTGCAAAATTTCAGCCAAAAGTTTATCAATTTCAACAGATTTCACTCAGATTTGACGTTGCTGTTAGTTTGCTTTGAAATAAAGAGCTTGATTAGCTTAATAATCCTAACTAAATCCCGAGCAAAGCCGAGCTATACTGCTAGTCTCAAATATAGGAAAAACACATTAAAAAGTCATAATGCAAAAATCAACTTACACATCTCTTTTAAATTTAAAAACCCTGCTGTTAATATCTTCTTGTTTTTCATCTTCTTTTGCTGGAGCTCTATGAAAGGAAAACAAAAAAATCCATGATGATATTTTAAACAAGTCAGACATATCTACAATAAAAAAATAACACAGTGAAGGTGTGTGGCCTAATGGTCAGGGTATTTGGCTCATGATCATGACATTGTGAGTTCAATTCCTGGACCAGATAATGCATTGTGTCTTTGAGCAAGGTACTTGGTTTCATGTAGCTCAAGTCTACTCAACTGTAAATGAGTACTAGCTGAGTACTTACGGCAGAGGGAAGAATATCAATGTGGCAGTGACCGTGGTCAGATGCAAAAAGGGCTAGCAATCGACCAACAGTCACTGGAGAAGAGAAGAGAAATAAAAAGAGGAACAAAGGAATTAAGGAGGGGGAGAAGAGAGAGAGAGAATGTGTAGAAGTAGATAGACGGAAGAATCAAGGAGAGGTGAGAAAAAAAAGAGAGACTACTAGCCCTTTTTGCGTCTGACCACAGTCATTCGTGCGTTTGTACTGATTTTAAGGTTTTAGGGTTAGAGTTGTCATAAATAACAGTGACAAACAAAATATACATCGCTGGAAGTTCTTGTTGACAAACAACAGCAGTAATTTTATTCAGCTGAATACACGTCATTGATTGGTTGAAATTACCGAAATACGAGAACTTTAACGTGAAATAATTTCATAAATATAAGTTTTTTCTCAAAAATGCTAAGAGTAAAAGATGTTTTATATGACACATTCTACCAGTGTCCAAAGTTTGAAAGTGCTTAGTTACAAAAAATTATTTTTTAAATCTGTAGGTCAAAAGGTAAAGATCCGTTTTTTCTTCTATACTCACTCAAATTTCGCATTAATCACTATGATAGGTTTGCGGTCCTTCATCTTCTGAGTGTTTAATTCCTCTAAGGATTTAAATTGTGCATTCAGTTTCAGTCGACCAGCATAAAAAAAGCCATCGGTAATTATATTAGTAGGAGCTGTGGATTAAAATTCAAATGGTAAAATAAATATATTTTCAGTTTCCAATTTTTATTTGTCTAAATGTGTTTTTGTAAGTCAAGGTTTGCATATTATCTCCAACATTAGAAACCAGTCTTTGTTGACATTACTTCAGACATGAAACTGGGATTAACAAAATAATGATAACCATGTTTGATGGCATGAAAGACACTGGAGTATATTAAATGCAATCCAATTTCAGCAGGGCATATTCTGTAACAAGTGAGCACCGTGGACAAAATTAGCTTACAGGAGACCCAACTTCACATGCATGACCTACAGTAATTTTTTTAAAACATTTTTTGAGAAAACAAAAAAGGAAAGCGCATCTAATATGCAATCAAATACAGCATGTATCAAATAATAAATAAATTTTTCTAGGGATTATATTAACCCTTTCGATACCAACCCAGCTGAAACCGCCTCTGGATCTGTAGTAAAAATGTCTTGTTTTCAAAAGTTCTGAATTAAAATCTTCCACCAAACCTTAGTACAATCTATGTTCCTAACACTAGCTTAATGATAACTAAGTTATTTTACTAAATTCTTTGTTGTATTTAAAATTAATTGAAAGAAGCACAGAGCATCACAAAATAAATACGATAACGAAAGGGTTAAATCTTTCAACTGAGAAAGGTTAACTGACACTACATGTCCTACTATCAACTGTGATATAATATTATCATGTTCTCAAGCCTTCATATTCCCCTACTATACTGATCTTGACTTAGACTTTTCATGGACTGCCAGAGTTCACCAATCTGGTACCTGCTTCCCAGTTTTTACAAATTGAATCCTTCTGACACAACCTTCCTGAGTTTGCCTCCTGTTCTATGATACAAACTTTCATATTTTAAAAGGGTCTAAATTAAAATCTTCCATTAAAATATGTTTCAAACACAAGTTTGATCATGTCAGTGTAATTTACTAAATTCTTCATTGTTCTCAACATCACTGAGGCAAAGGCAATAGGTGCAACTGTGGCTATGTGGTCGAGAGGTTTTCTTCCCAACCACAGGATTTTAAGTTTGTCTTATTGCATGGCATCTTGGACAAGTGTCCTCTATTTGAGCCCTGGTCCAACCAGAGCTTAGTGAGTGGGTTTGGCAAATGGAAACTGAAAGAAATTCATCATATAATTATGTATGCTTGTGTGTGTGTGTTTCCTTGTCTTGACATCACATGACAGTTGTAAATAAATGTCACTGTCATACAAGCCATGTTATTCCTTTCCAAAATTCTGCAAAAACATGTTTGGCCATAGGGAAGTATTACCTTGCTTGGAAACAGAAGAGGGCTAGTAACAGCAAGGGCATCTAGTCATAAAAAGAAGCTGACTTAATAAACTTCAACCCTGACAAATAGGGAAAAGTGAGCATTAAAACGATGTTGAAGAAAGGTAATATATTTCAATAGAAATATAGTTACAAAAGGGTCGAGTAGATGAGAGACATCGGTAATGTTATATAGGTAGAATTATTGTAATTTTACTTTATTCTAATTCCATGATGCTTATACAAAATGAATATGAATCTTCAAAATTGAAAGTAGCTATTAAATTAAAAGTAGATTTCTTTTTCTTTTATCTTTACTTTCACTTATTTCAGTCACTGGACACAGAATGTGCATCATTAGCCAGCTGAAGGAGATGTCTTCCTGGGGCTATAAATGCCAGTAGCACTGTCCTGTATGGGATGCCACACTTGGTTGGCAATTATATATATATATATATATATATATAGAGAGAGAGAGAGAGAGAGCAATAAGAAAATGAAGGGGATCAATAGGTGGTTCATCAACTTTCCCAATTTATATTCCTGTATGTTATATTTTAATAATTACTGGTATCTTTATATATTAATATATTTTATATGTAAAGCATAATATGTTATACATGTATGTATATTCTTGTAATTGTCATTTTAGTAAATATATAAATAAATAAGTTGACATAATATAATGTCTAAAAAGTTGATGAACCACCTATTGATCCCCTCCATTTTCTTATTGCTCTATGAATTAATGGTAAAATATCTCTTTACTTTCACCCATTTAGTACAGTCGGTAATGTAATTGCAATGCAATAAAAAACACTTGTGTATTAATAATTGGGTATTCTACCAGCAGTATATTGGATAGATATTATTCCTTAGTTGGTTGGATTCACAGCCTCTAACTTTCTTGGAATGAAAATATATATATATATATATTGTTACTAATGTTTACAATGAAAGTCAATCTAAACATTATTTGCACAATTTATGAAGGTATGTGCATGATTTAGAAATAATTTTATCCAGCAACGTAGCAATGGGTTTGAATTAGTAATATATACAAAATTATCTAAAACAAATTTTTCATTTGTGTATTAGCAAAAATATATACCTCATCAAAAACAATGATACTATTTAAAAACTAATTAACTGCCAATGTAATATCATTGTATACAATCAACAGTGGTAAAAGTATATTCCTAATATTACCAACCATGTGAATGGTAACACTCTTGTTGGTACATAGCAACTAAGGAAGATAAAGAATGGAGACACACTACCAACTGTGAAACAAGATTTAATAATTTGCCAAAAGGGACAGTAATTGTAAAAGTGTGTGACTGCTGGTCTAGATGGTTGTTATCAGAAGAAAAAGTGTTTTCTCACAAAGGTAGCCACAAAACGAGAACTTTGCAGAAAGATTGTTGTCAAATAGACGTTCAAGAGCTGCTGCGGTGAATTGATTACGACGTGTTGGGTTCAAATTAATCTCCTGGAGTGTATTTAGGCCACTTTGAAAGAAATAAAATCATAAGACATTTATTTTAACAGAATATATAGACAATTTTAATATTTCAGAAATATCTATCAATATTATATAAAAAATAATAGATAATAAAAATTTTTCAGATTTTAATCAACTTTCTACACTTGCTAACCTATAACCAAGCAAAACTATTATCATTAAGATAATTGAAGGCTAACATAATTTGGTGAGTTGAAAATAATCTGTAATCTATTTGAATTATTAACTAATGACAGGGAGACAACTGCGCTGGTATTGTAATGTGACAAGAATGGATAAGGATAGCTGAGTAAAAAAGTGTTACACCCTAGAGGTTGATGGAACCTGTAGAAGAGATAGACCTAGGATGAGGTGGTGAAGCACGACCTTCGAAGATTAGGCCTCACCAAGGCAATGATTAGTGACTGAGACCTTTGGAAATATGCTGTGCTTGAGAAGACCCGGCAAGCCAAGTGAGGCCATAACCCATAGTCTATGCCAGTGGTGTAACCAGTCCACTTATGAATACCTTTCCTTCATTGGACACTAAACTCTGCTTGCGAAGACCTGTTGAGGCAAGTGAAATCGAAATCGAATTCGATGACAGCACCACATGACTGGCATCCATTCTAGTGGAGCACTAAGAGCACCATCCGAGCATGATCATTGCCAAGGCCGCTGACTGGCTCCTGTGCCGGTGGCATGTAAAAAGCACCATTCGAGCGTGATCATTGCCAGCATCGCCTTACTGGCACATAAAAAACAAAATTCGAGCAAGGTCGTTGCCAGTGTTGCTGGACTGGCTCCTGTGCAGGTGACACGTAAAAAACACCATTTGAGCGTGGCCATTGCCAGTACCACCTGTTAGTACCAATGTTATTACCGCTAGTAATAACATTGACTTAGGAAATACATGGAGATATATCATAAACTTACAATACTAACTACCAACTGCTTTGACCCCTGAGAAGTTTCCAGGGGTTTGCTAAGGCATTTTAGTAGAAGAAATTCATAAATATGCATGATGTGTGAATTACTTACCCACAAATACATATCTCATGAGCTGTTGCTTCATCTGCAGCACTTACGTAGATAGCCCATGCTGCATTTTTCACAACATCTTTATCTTCAGATTTCAGTAGTTTTACCACTGGTTCAATGCCATTTGCATTTCTCAACTGATTCAGTGAGAAGTTAGATGTGAAAGAGTGAAAAAAAATATTAGAGAAAAATTAATAAAAACTGAACCAAACCTTTTCAAATATTTCAAACAACAAAAGTAATTTTTCTAAATCAGATTTACTTTATTATTATTATTATTTTACATAGAAGGCAGCAAGCTGGCAGAATCTGTGGGATGACGTCAGCAGCTGGGTGCGTTGACCGGAAGTTGGGGCAACCGGAAGGGGCAGCTGTGAGGCGTGCGCAGGGAGCGGGGATTTCGGCCTTTCCAACGAGGGTCATCGAGGTGTTAAGACGTATGAAGACGTTGCTAAGGTTGGGTGAAGCAGCTGCTATCTTTAGCGTTCGGGTCGGGGCTGTGACGAAGGATCCGTTACCACTGAAGGGTCTCTATCAGAGCGAAGAGAAGGTAGGTGCCTTTATATATCGACTATCTCGCACACACTACAGAATCATTAGCATGCTCGATGAAATGCCTTTCATCCTTTCGGGATCGATAAATTTAGTACCAGTGTCTGCTTTTGTATCACTCTTGGTGATACATCCAAAACAGAGGATATTCACAACAGGTTTTCAGTATTACAAATTCAAGAAAAAGTAGAAAAACAGAAAAACAATTGTTCTCTAATCATTATACTTACTTCATCTCTTGATAAAGGACTGCTTGCATAATTGGCAAGTGCCAACAACACCTGGCTCTGAGTTGCTTTATTGTTTCTGAAATATTTCAATTTAAAAATAGATTCATTATTTACATTTGACAGATACTTGTCCTCATCTTGCTTTTTGTTAACACTATGTTTCAGCTGATATACTTTCCAGCCTTCTTCAGGTGTCCTGGAGAAATTTCGAACCTCCTGGATTCTCATTCCTAAGGTAGTTGTTTTTGTTGTTGTTGTTGTTGTCGTTGTCGTCATTGTCGTCGTTGTTGTTATTAAGATTCCAATACCTTATGAGTATGGATTTACTTTGTATTTTACTAATAAGGTATTGGAATCTTACATATATACCATTCTACCTAAAAGATGGATCTACAAATTCAATATCCCTACATATCTCACATCTATTTTCTTTCCTCCACCTTTCTCTCTATTTTGTATCCTATCTAAATTAGTTATTACTTAACCATCCTCTCACACTGTCTCCGATGAAAGGATATAATTAATAAATATCCTGGAAACAGCTGTAAGACCTTCTATCTATAAATGTTCTAATATCTACACAGACTTGGTTTTTTTTATCTCATTACGAAAAAACATTCTTATATACACATGCTGACCAACGTTGAACCCCTTATTCGCAAAATTACCGAACCTGGAACTTAACTATGGTATGTCTATAGCACTTACTCTTTCTTTTACTCTTTTACTTGTTTCAGTCATTTGACTGCGGCCATGCTGGAGCACCGCCTTTAGTCGAGCAAATCGACCCCGGGTCTTATTTTTTGTAAGCCCAGTACTTATTCTATCGGTCTCTTTTGCCGAACCGCTAAGTGACGGGGACGTAAACACACCAGCATCGGTTGTCAAGCAATGCTAGAGGGACAAACGCAGACACACAAACACATACATATATATATACATATATACGACAGGCTTCTTTCAGTTTCCGTCTACCAAATCCACTCACAAGGCATTAGTCGGCCCGGGGCTATAGCAGAAGACACTTGCCCAAGATGCCACGCAGTGGGACTGAACCCGGAACCATGTGGTTGGTTAGCAAGCTACTTACCACACAGCCACTCCTGCGCCTATTCAGCATTACCTGACACCTATACTTATTCAGCATTACCTGACACCTTTGGGTCTCAATGACACCATTACCTCGTATAAATAATATATGTATTCCTCACAATCAGTTTTGGAAGTTACAGCACATCATGTCCTTGAAATGAGAAAAAAACAACAACCCCAATATATCTACTTTTAGGTTTACGAAGTCGAGACAAATATCACCAGCTGACCGGTGTCTGCTACTCTAGGCCGATGAAGGACAACGATCCTGAAACACGTGTCCCTAGATGCAGCTTCGGCAGCCGGGGGTGTTTGTCTCCCCTTCGTATATGTATATAAGGACACAGGGAAAAATGTGTCAAAGCCATCAGGAGGCGTTCGATGCTTCCTAGGGCTATACAGCGGTGGTGTACCCCCTACTGTCACGTTCTTGTTAGATTGACAGTATACAACCATTCTAATAATTAATTTGTTTTAAAGAAATACTTACACAAACCTAAGAGCCTTCACAAGGGCACTAACAACACCTTTTTGCTTGACATCCTGTCGAAGAGATTCATGGAGAGCAAGGTTAGTGAGAACAGCGGCAGCATTGGACACAGCACTTTCATTGCTGTCTTCCAGCAGATGAATCAGTGGACCAATTCCATGGGATTTTGAAACTTCCCTAGAATTTCAAAATAGAAATTTAAAACATAAATTTCAGTAATAATTATATACACATATACAGGCACAGGTATGACTGTGTGGTTAACAAGCTTGCTTTGAAGTTGCATGGTTTCAGGTTCAGTCCCACTGCACAGCATCTAAGACAAGTGTTTTCTACAATAGCCCTGGACTGATCAATGCCTTGTAAATGAATTTGGTAGACAGAAATTGCGTATGTATGTATGTCTGTGTGTGTATGTGTATATGATGATGATCATCATCATCATCGTTTAACGTCCACTTTCCATGCTGGCATGGGTTGGACGATTTGACTGAGAACTGGTGAACCAGATGGCTGCACCAGGCTCCAATCTGCTCTAGCAGAGTTTCTACAGCTGGATACCCTTCAATTCTAATCCTTGTTTCCACACCTGACGTGTGTGTATGTGTTTTATGTTTGTCACATTCACCTACTGCTTAACAACCAGTGCTGGCTTGTTCACATCCCCATAACTTAGCAGTTCAGCAAAGGAAACTGATAAAACAAATATCCAGCTTAAAGTAGAATACTAGTGTCAGTTTGTTTGAGAAACCTTCAAGGCATTGCTCCTTTTTTTTTTTTCAATATGAACATTTGTCATACTATCACAACCATGATTATTCACAAGTTACACCAGTCACATCCTGATATATATGGTGTGTGTTGATTATGTACATTTTTGTATTTGTGATGTAATTCTATGGATGTATAATTCCATTACACCATTAATTGTTTTCAGTTTTTTAGTACTTGTAATATTTTTCTTTTATGACAAAAGTTGGACAAAAATTCTCTCATTGTTTTCAACAAATATATTTAAACTATATTTCAATATAAATTCTCTCTTTTTAAAAAATATTTTCATATATTTAAACATGAAAATTGTTTTTTCATAAAATATATTATAATTGAGTGCAAATATTCTCCAACTCCTTCACTCTCTCTTCCCTTCTTTCTCTCCCGCTCTCTCTCTTCAAAAATATATCTATTTATAGTTAGACATTTTATTATGCTTACATATAAAACACTCTTAACAATCATATTAGATATATTTACATGATAATTGAATTGAATGTAAGTAGTCATCTGTCAGTAAATATATTATTTTACATTTGGATACAAATTCTCCATCTTCAATAAATATCTTTATTTATATTATATTAGTGTTAGATATAAAAGCAATTCCGTCGATAAATATATTTATATTATATTTAGAGATAAATACTATCTCTTCAGTAAATATATTTATATTATTATATTTTGCAATAAGTTGTTCTGTTTTCCTAATAAAGATATTTATGATATATATTTGGAAATAAATGCTGTTTTTTCAATAAATAATTTTATATCATCAATTTGGGTATAAACATTGTCTGTTGCTTTTATAAATATTTTTACCCTATATGTTTGTGCATAGATATGGCATATCTCTTCTTTAAGTATATTTTTAATATACATTTAGTACAGGCAAGGCTGAAGCACAGGCAGTATTGAATGGTTAAGAAGTTCACTTCCCAACTAAGTGGTTTCAGGTTCAGACCCACTGTGCAGCACCAGGGGCAAGTGTCTTCTGTTATAGTGGCAACCAAAGTCTTGTGAACAGAGTGGATAGGGTTTGGTGAGCAGAAACTGAAAGAAGATCTGTGTGTGTGTGTGTGTGCTTGTATGTATGCTTATGTGTGTGTATAGTTGGAGTGGCTGCTTTTGGAAAGGGCATCCAGCTGTAGAAACCAAGCCCAAATCAGACTGGAGACTGTCTTACCAGTTCCAGTCAAACCATTTTACCCATGCCAGCATGGAAAATGGACGCTAAATGATGATGATGATGTGTGTGTGTTGTGTGTGTGTGTATATATATATATAATATATATATATATATATATATATATATATATTATATATATATATATATATAATATATATATATATATACAGTCCTTTCACACTTCATTCATTCCACTCTTCGTTCTTTCATTCCCCCTCTCTCACATTTCCTGGCCTTCTCTTCATGCTCACTTTCCCTCCTCTCTCATTTCACTATGTCCCTTTCATTTTTTTCTTGACCCTCCTTAATTCTTCTATGCCTCTGTCTCTAACTCTCTCTCTCTCTCTTCTCTCTCCACGTGACCAGTGTTCAGCCAAGGCTGACCTTTCTTTCTTGGTTCAACTACCATCCATGCAACATCTATATTCCTTCCTGTGCTAGTCAAATTTTATGTCCCTGCTTGTTAAATTTTATGTTCCTGCTTAATTTAATTTGTCCTTAGTCGAAAGACACCTGTTGTTATGTCCTGTTATTTGCATTTGTATTTGTGTAACATTTCTCCTTTTTTTCTGCCCTTGTTTTTGTATACATTTGCTACTTTCTTCCAGGGAATCTAATGCTCTTAGCTTAGCTTTTCCTGGGGCTGGCCAGATTGGAGCAATCTTGAGTATAACCAGCTGAAATTGCAAAGATAATCTGGAACTCAACTGAGGAAAGAAAACTCTGAATGACCCATCCTTGTTTTCTTTGTATCATCTATCTGGATGCTTTGCATTCTTGTCCCATTTTTGTATTTTATACATACATACATATATATATGTGTGTGTGTGTGTGTGTGGTGTGTGTGTGTGTATATATATATATAATATATATATATATACAGTCCTTTCACACTTCATTCATTCCACTCTTCGTTCTTTCATTCCCCCTCTCTCACATTTCCTGGCCTTCTCTTCATGCTCACTTTCCCTCCTCTCTCATGTCACTGTGTCCCTTTCATTTTTTCTTGCCCCTCCTTAATTCTTGTATGCCTCTGTCTCAAACTCTCTCTCTTCTCTCTCCATGTGACCAGTGTTCAGCCAAGCCTGACCTTTCTTTCTTGGTTCAACTACCATCCATGCAACATCTATATTCCTCCCTGTGCCAGTCAAATTTTATGTTCCTGCTTAATTTAATTTGTCCTTAGTCGAAAGACACCTGTTGTTATGTCCTGTTATTTGCATTTGTATTAACATATCTCCTTTTTTCTGCCCTTGTTTTTATATACATTTGCTACTTTCTTCTAAGGAATCTAATGCTCTTAGCTTAGCTTTTCCTTGGGGCTGGCCAGATTGGAGCAATTTCGAGTATAACCAGCTGAAATTGCAAAGATAATCTGGAACTCAACTGAGGAAAGAAAACTCTGAATGACCCATCCTTGTTTTCTTTGTATCATCTATCTGGATGCTTTGCATTCTTGTCCCATTTTTGTATTTTATACATACATACATATATATATGTGTGTGTGTGTGTGTGTGTGTGTGTGTGTGTGTGTAACTTTAGTTTGTATGGTGGTGACACATTTATAACTAACATATGATGTACAGAAAATACACACATGCTTAAAAGTATACATTATATGTATGTATGTATGTATGTATGTATGTGTATGTGTGTATGTATGTGTCTGTGTATTATGTATGTATGTATGTATGTATGTATGTATGTATGTATGTGTGTATTGTATGTATGTATGGATGGATGCATGCATGCATGCTTGAATGTATGTATGTGTGTAAAAAGACACTTGCCCAGAGTGCTGTGCATTAGGACTGAACCCAAAACACCATGTCTGCAGAGTGAACATGTTAGTCATACAGCTAAACCTTCTCCAACAGAGTGTTTCTAAAATCAAGTCCATTGGACTACATCATAGTAATCGAGTTCACAAAATTTTGCATCTTTAAAACTTAGGCTTCAAGAATTCAATTAAACAATGGAAATGAGAAAGATGGAGAAATACATACAAACAGCTGGATAAGTTAGCAGTTGTGAGGTACCGAAGAACGAGTGTAACAGCTTGTAAGGTTTCACCATTGTCGGAGCGTAGAAGACGTATGAGAGGCAGAAAACCCTCTGGGACAAAATAAATAAACAAATGAATAAAACAATGAGTAAATATACAAAACAACAAGTAAATGTAAAGTATTATAGCCATCTCAATATGGCTAACCACAAGGGTGGTGTTACTGTAGCTATTTAGCCCCAGGAGATCATTGTCTCCAGCTGGCTTTAGACACAATTTCTGTGCCCTTATGGTATTTGCAAAGGGAGGCCATCCCTTTGCAAATACCATAAGGGAAGAGAAATTGTGTCTAAAGCCAGCTGGAGACAATGATCTCCTGGGGCTAAATAGCTACAGTAACACCACCCTTTGTGGTTAGCCATATTGAGATGGCTATAATACTTTACATTGTCGAGCAATTACTGTTTACATCTCGTTCTGAGATTTAATAAAACAAATAAATTATATTCTTTATAATCAATTTAACTTGTACCACAACAACAGATAAAAATAAAATTTATTCTTCACATTAATAGTTCATATTTGATTGCTACAGCTTAGTAAATATTTGTATGCATGCATGCATGCACACATCCTGTATGTTGAAAAACCTATCTGGTCTTATGCAACCGAGGAGAGCAGTTTATTTCAAAATGATGTAATGCTTGCATTGATTGATTAAATGGAGTCACTTGAAATGACCATAATGCACTAATACCTGAACATCCTTGTTACTTATTTGCTTCTTATTCACCTAACTTCAAGCTGTGCTAACAATACTGGACTGACTTCGGGCCTCAACTTGAGTACCTAATTCAACTGAATCTTAATTATATATATATATATATATATACTAGCAGTATCGCCCGGCGTTGCTCGGGTTGTAAGGGAAATAACTATATAAGCATTTTTAGAGAGTTATAGCCAAAAAATAGCAAAAAAAATGCATTAAAAATTGAAAAAAAATTAAGGTAAATTTTTTTTAAATCGTTGACACATCGTAGATATTTTTAGAGAGTTACTTCCCTTATATAAAAGCGAAAAAAATGCATTAAAATGGAAAAATATGATGGTAAATTTTTTTTAAATCGTAGACTCATCGTAGACGCGCGCTAATACCCAGAAGGGCTCGATATGAATCACGACTATAAGATACCCGCTTTTGGTTAAACTGCACCGCAAAATGTGGGAGTAATTACGAATGTAAATCGAAGGGGACAGACACACAACTTCACTCTTATATAAAGATGCTTTTTTTTTTCAGTCATAGAGTTAGATTTATGAAGGTCTTCAGTAGAAAATCCTTCGAATTCTGACTCGCTGCTTGATATAATGAAATTGTATCCATTTTTGTCAGAATTACAAATTTTGAAAACACAATAGGAACAAATTTCGGAAAAAAATCTCCCATAATTCACGGAATTAAAATTACACTTCAATTTTTGTACAAAACTGTATTTGAAATGTTTACGAAGTATAATACGTGTTTTCACGAATGTACTAAAGAGATTTACTCTGATATTCTCATTTAAATATGAATAGGTAAATTCGGGCGGTTTGGTAACGAAAGGGTTTATATAAGTGTCGTCTGTTTATACATAAACACTGTTTCATAGTTTCAGTTTAGTCTTCCTCAAATCACTGTCGCTAATTTACTCTCTTCCAAGAACATTTTCACTCACTGTTATCTGTTAGCTTCCCATACATTTTACTCATGTATCTATCAGCGTGATAGACAGAAACAAATATTACATTTACTTTCATTTTATTCGTTGCCCACTGTGTGTGTGCGTTTGCGTGTGGTGTAAACCAGACTAAGAAAAGCATTTGACACACACACCAGAATGTGAGTTTTCTGTAAATCTTGCTTAATTGGAGTTTAAATTTTAAAAACTGGACCTGGCATGACGCGATGCATTGTACTCTTAAAACTGCTAGGTAAATTGTAATTGAAGAAATCCTATATTGTAGATTTGTATAACTCCCAAAGGGAGGCAGATAAAATCTGCCTTTTATAATAAGAGATACTCATGCCAGCATGGAAGGCAGACATTAAACAACGATGATGATGATGATTATATATATATATATATATATATATATAGAGAGAGAGAGAGAGAGAGAGAGAGATTATGTCTATGCATTTGTTTTGCAAGATTCTTAATGTGAAAACCTGAGGTGAAACAGATATTGTTATACTTGGGGATGGTCATCTTTTGCCAATAAAATATGAAAATGGAAGAGGCAGGACAAGTGGAGACACATGGGACAGAGAATCACTAAAGAGGTCACAGAATATGCAACAAAAGAACTTTGGCAGACGAATAAACTAAAAATAATAATGATAATTTTTTTATGCTGAGAGTTGCTGAAGCATGGAACAAACTGCCGGCATCAGTTGTTAGTTGTCAGAGCACTGCATCCTTCAAAACTTCCATGCTTCCTGAGATTCGCCAACACTACACCTGATTTTCTCCCCTCCATACACACACAAGCATGTATCTGACTCATACATTGTTCGCTTTCCAGACATTTGTACATTACTGCATATACTTTATACACACTTTCTGACAAGTTGTGGTGCACCTGAGCACTGTATACAATAATTTCATCATCATTATTATTTTATAATAGAAATAAAGTGAAGACCGAATAAATAGTGCACATGTTTAATTGCCAAAAGATGACCATCCCCAGGTATAACAATATAATATCAAGATTGTTTTAACATTCACTTTTTCATGCTTACATGAGTGAGAGGGAATTTTGTGGTGCATTTTCTATGGCCACATATCCTTCCTGTCACAATCCTCACCTATTTTCAAATAAGGTAATGGTCTTCCATAACCAGACATACCTTCACAAAAGATGACCAAAGGATATCGTTTGCATGCCAGTAACATAAATTTACAACTATTACATGATGTCAAGGCAAGGAGACAGTAACACACCCATGATTGAACATATTTACACTACGGAAGATTGGAAGAGAAATACACCGCTTGTACATCTTGGCATTGCTTGATGGTTGTAGATGAACATCACCATCATACCTGCAGTGTACATTGTTACCAATCTTCAACAAAAACATGTCAAGCCAAGAGGAAATATTACTTTGCTTGGAGACAGGTGAGAGGTGGTGTCAGGAAAGGTATCCAACCATAGAATAATCTGCCTCAAAGAATTATATCTAAGCCGTGCGAGCATGGAAAAGTAGGTGATGATGATGATGACGATAATGATTATGAACAGTTTAAAATAAGAGATATTGTATTCTGGCATAAGAGTCAGACTCAGGTCGGTTGTAATTGAAAGGGTTAAAGAAGGCTGAAATACTATCTTAACAGGTGTAGTTACTTACCGCAATCTAACACTGCCTGACGACAAGTTAAATTTTCACACATGACAGCTAATGTGTTGGCAGCAGCTGCCTGAATAGAAGAGTTTTCATGAGACAACAGAGTAATCAACATTTTCTCTACCTCTAGTTCATGTAATATTTTACGACTCTCGGCTACAAATAAAAAAGAAATTCTGAATGAAGAAATGGTCATTCAAACAACTTATATTATAAATTCTTCATAAAATGAATTAGCCTTTTGATACCAACCTCCCTGAGACCACCTCTGATTCTCTAGGACAAATTTCCTGTTTACCTCTTTTGTTGCTATAGTTCTGTTGAAATGCACTACTTTGTTTCAATAAAATTTTGAAAATACACAAGAATTTGTATTTATTAAGCTAATGTTATGAACATAAATTAAAGGAAATTTTTATTGGAGGTTTTAATTTAGACCGTTTTAAAACAGGATGTTTATAACATAGAAGCAGGGGTGATTTCATGTGGATTTCTATGAGAAGTCTTAAAGTGGTCTAAGTTAAAATTTTTCATTAAAATTTCATGTTAATTTATGTTTCAAATATCAGATTAATAATGACAAAGTTACTTTTGTAAATTCTTCATTGAGTTTTTACATAATTTAAACAAAGAGGGTGTAATTCAAGAGAAATACAGTAACAAAAGAGTTTCAGGAGGTGAATAAGTGGCATCATTAGAAAGTTGAATAAAATGTCTCCGAGTATTTGTTCCAACTATGTAATGCTCAGAGTTCAAATTCCACCATGCCTTTCATCTTTTCAGGGTCAATATAAAAAGTACCAATCTAGCATAGTGAACTGGCACAACTGCTAGAGATTAGATTAAGATGTCTTGCTGTATATGTTCTGGCCCTTTCAGTTGTGATTGCCACACTTGCAGTGACACTGGTGCCATGTATCAATCAGCCCTCAAACATTGTCTTTTGGGGTTTTTTTCTTTTCCATTGGACAGCAATATTATCCCACTTTGAAGTAGAGATGAACCACTGGCTGGTCCTGATTCAAGAGTGTCTTTAGTGAAATCCATTCTGTTGCAAAATATTCAAGCCAGGTCTCCCATCTGAGGATAACTTTCTACTTTCACTCTACCATTTTTTTTTTGGGGGGGGGGGGGCTGAGAAAAAGATCTTGGACTATGTTCCTCTTCCTTTGACAGTAAGGGACTCCATCAGGCAAGGCTAACCATGTATGCACAGGATTAGGTAAGATATTTTAAGAAAGTCTGGCTTTCATATATATATATATATATATATATATATATATATATATATATATAGTTATGTATTTAGGAGTTGGTTGTAAATTTACTTATTGAATTTATTTACCGATACAGTTGTACATAGGGAAATGTGGTTGAAAGTTGTGGTTTCTTTGGTATGCTTGTTCCCAAACAACACTTATTTTAGTGCTGTTGACACCACTGGATTAAATGGTACTGCCCAGGTGTCAAGACCATAATGATATCTGTGGGGCAGCTGATGATGTATATGTGGAATAGCATTAAAACACACCCAGTAAGGGGTTCCAATATTAAAACTTATTTAATTCCTTCTGATTAATGCTGTGTTGTGCAAAAAGAATAGATATTATATTGCAACTAATACTCTAATCTGAACATTTTCAAAAGGCAATATATAAGTTCATGAAAAGTATAAAAAAAGAGAAATTACCATTTCTAGCAGCCCTGCCAATTGCCTTAGTAACAGCACATTTAACATCAGGCAAAAGAGGAAAAACTGTATCAACAGCTGGACTTGTAACTTCTTCTTCTTTCACAGATTTCACTATATCAAATATAAAACATTGTAAAAGAAATGTATAGAAAGTTGAAAAATCAATTAAAATGATACAATGATATCCAATCCTTCCTTTCTTAGGGGCAACGAGCTGGCAGAAACATTAGCGCACCAGGCAAAATGCTTAACAGTATTTCGTCTGTCGTTACGTTCTGAGTTCAAATTCCACCGAGGTCGACTTTGCCTTTCATCCTTTCGGGGTTGGTAAATAAAGTACCAGTTTTGCACTGGGGCCGATGTAATCGACCTAATCCATTTGTCTGTCCTTGTTTGTCCCCTCTATGTTTATCCCCTTGTGGGTAATAAAGAAACACAATCCTTCCTTTCCTGGATATTAACCCACTATCTGTTGTTGTGTTGGGTTTATAGAATAGTGATTGCATAGAATATGAGCTGTGGCGGGGGGGGGGTACATACGAGTGTGAGTGTATGTATACATGTGTGTGTGTGAATGCTATACTATATTAATGTGGAATGAATGGTTCATGTTGAGAAGAGCACCCAGCTATAGAAATCGTGCCAAAACAGACAATTGGAGCCTGGTACAGCTCTCCAGCTGAGCACCTCCTCTCATACTGTACAAACCATGCCTGCACGATAAATAGATGTTAAATGATGATGATGATACAGTCTGTGTGTGCATGTGTGCGATTGCGTTATATTGTGGAGTGAATGTGTAGAGTTTCTGCTGTGTATTGGTGCATATGTATGTGTTAAATTATATACACTGTGTATGCACATGTGCATATGTTATATTATAGTGGAAAGAATATATGCTATGTGTGTATGGTGGAATGAATATGTAGAAAATGTTCTCTATGTGCATGTGTGCAAGTTATATTATTATGAAATGACTATGTACAGCTCAGGTTCTCAAAGTGCCCCCCCCCCACCCGGTGGGCATTGAGATGGTCCAGGTGGGTGCTGGTACCTAAGGGGGCAGTGGTGGGGTGCAGTAGAGAAAAAGGAGGCATTGAGAGGAAGGCAGTGGATTGGGGGACGCTATGAATTTATTATAATATTATTATAGTATACAAATTATATGTTATATTAAATATCAAATGATTCATAGTATATATATAAATTGGTAAAATATAAAATATATATTTATACATAAAAATAGGGGTGGCGGCACTGGGGGTATTATGTGGCTATGAGGTGGGGGCAGTGGCTCAAAAAGTTTGAGAACTTTTGATGTTCAGTAGGACTGAACCTGAAACCATGTGGTTGGGAAGCAAACTTCTTAACCATGCAGCCATACCTGTACCTCCACACAGTGAAGTCTACACTTTCATTAAGGGTTAGTCATCAACACAGCTATGTACAATTCTCTTAGCTTTACTACTGTGTTTCTGTTAATGTACTTTTGCTCCATTCATTCACCATTCTGGCTTTACTCCTATCATTACCCTCTCTCTTATCACTTTCTTGATAAGAAGTTGCCTTAAGCATACAAGTCTTAGAAAACTGAGTATTTAATTTTCTCTTTCAAGGTATAAGGGAATCCTAGTTGTGCCAGTAACATGAATAAATGCTATCTTCATGCTTCACTTTAATCCAGGCTGCAGAATTTCTTAACATACACCTGATTTTCTCCCCTCCATACACACGCAAGCATGTATCTGACTCATACACTGTTCACTTCCCAGACATTTGTACATTACTGCATATGCTTTATATGCACTTTTGACAAGTTGTGGTGCACCTGAGCACTGTATACAATAATTTCATCATCATCATCATCATCACCACCACCACCACCACCACCACCACTACCACCACCATCATCATCATTATGAACTAAATAGACTAAACTGGCATTCTGTTGGTTACAGTGAGGGCTCCAGATGACCTGATCAACAGAACAGTCCGCTTATGAAATTTACGTGCAAGTGGCTGAGCACTCCACAAGCACGCGGACCCTTAATGACATTCTCAGGGAGATTCAGCATGACACAATGTGACAAGGCTGGCCCTTTGAAATATAGGTACCACTCATTTTTGCCAGCTGAATAGATTGGAGAAATGTGAAATAAAATGTCTTTCTCGAGGACACAACGCACCACTGAGAATTGAACTCCTGACCTTATGATCGTGATCCAAATACCCTAACCACTAAGCCACATTCCTTCACAATGAACTAAACATGCTACTGCAATATGCAGCTAAAAATAAAATGTAGAATAATTGTATAAATCTCTCTATATATAGAAAACTGAAGTTGTCTGTGTGTGGCAGGTTTGGTAGCCTTCAACTAACACTATCTCCTCCAAGACTCTGCAGCACAAGTTGACCAAAATTGAGAGTGTGATAGAAGAAGGCTTGCTCTTCCATAGAAGAAAAAATTCAAATCGGACCATGTTAATACCAAAAATTATTTACATCAAATAGGTGCATTTTTTTCTATGAAAATCCCTATTTTTTATGATTTTTTTACTACTGTGTCGCCATTTTTCAGTGTATTTCAACCAGAAAAATGTTCACTTAAAGAGAATAACAAGCTACATAATGCAAAATTTTTACTTTTCAAAAGTTTCAATTCTAAAGGGTCGAAACAAACTCAAGCAATGCTGGGCGATACTGCTAGTAAAATGATAAAACTAGTTACCTTCTTTACCCTTCTTTCCTGATTTAGATGACTTTTTGTCCCCTTTCTTTGGCTGTACTTCTTCTTCAGGTGGTGTTTGATCTGTAATTAAAGCAATAAGTTTCCGTAGTCCAAGTCCTTCTTTGAATGTCTGAAACCAAAAATAATTTTATTTTTACACATGAAACAAAAGTAATAATATAAAAATTTAGTTGATCGTATTTGGCTTAAATTTTATAGTTTTCATTAAAAAGAATTATAATTAGTAATTGAAGGGCAAAAGGTTTATCTGCACATGGCTATGTGGTTAAAAAACACTTGTTTCTCAACCATGCGGTCCCAGGTTCAATCCCCTTGCATGGCACCTTGAGCAAGTGCCCGATACTTTAGCTCTAGGCTAACTAAAGCCTTGTGAGTGAATTTGGTAGACAGAAACTGAAAGGAAACCTTTTATATAAATATATATGTTTATATGTACGTGTGTGTGTGTGTGTGTGTGTGTGTGTGGTGTGTGTGTGTGTGCGTGTGCGTGTGTGTGTGTGTGTAGTTTGTTCTTAGTGCTTACTCTTGGGCAGCACAGATTAGAGCCTCCATTTCCGGTTTTAAATCACTTTTAGTCATCCATAGCCATCTTTTTTTCTTTGTCTTATCTTCAACTATGAAATTGACCAAGCATACTTTTCTTTACCCACCTATTTTCAGTTTCATTCATTTTCAATTTCTTGTATAGTGCTTTATCTTTGCAATCTTTCATCCTACACAAGCCTGACCTTCTTACTTCTAGTAATAGTGGTTATGTGGTATTTTTTACATACCATGCTATGTTGTTTTCTTCTGCTCTAATGCTGTGTTCGCATCTAATAAGTCCTCTTCCCTCTCTTTTTTATGGTATATACAGTCTGTCTGTGTCACTTTTTGGGTGGAGTGACCCATATCTAGTTAGCAACTTCCTTGTCTTACTGTCTAAGCTGTTTAGTTCGGCTACTGTCTATGTGATTACCACTGCTCCATATCTAAGGAGTGAAACCACCCAGGTGTTGATAGCTACAATCTTATTCCATCTGTTTAATTTCGACTTAAGGATCAGTCTCAGTGTGTGTAGCAAATACTCCACCTTAAATTTTTCTGTAATTTCTTTCTCCAACAATTTATCCATTTCCAAAATCCCCAAGTGCTTATAGCCCATCTCTTCTATCTGCTTCATAACCTCCCCCGACGGTATCATTAGTCCGTCCATACATTTGATTTTGCCTTTCTTCAATAGTAACACACCACACTTTCTTAGTCCAAACTCCATTCTGGTATCAGCACTGAAAGTATACACCATATCAATGAGGGAACTGACTTGGGCTTCATCTTTACCATAAAGTTTGAGGTCATCCATGAATAACAAATGGTTGACTTTTTGTTGGCGGCTTTTGAATACATACCCTGCTTTTGCTTTCCTCAGAATCAATGTCAGTGGTATCAAGCACAGTACAAAGACCAGTGGGAACAGGCAATCCTCTTGGAAGATGCCCCTCCTAATTTCTTATTATTATTATTATTATTATTATTATATTATTATTATTATTATTATTATTATTATTATTATTATTATTAGTATTCAGTATTTTATTTTTATTTTTATAGCGTGCTTTCACTTCACTACCGAGCCTTGGGTATGTGCTGTGATTTGTTGTGATGCTCTGATGGTTATTGTATGGAAAGTGTTCTGCGTAGGATGTGTGCAGTGCCTAGTAGTGCAATTTTCTGTATGTTATATGTGTTTGTAAGTCCTGGTGTTTTTGTTATGTATTTGTCTGAATATTTTTTATCATGCCTAATGCACCTACTATGATAGGAATTGTTCTCTGTTTTCAGATTCCACATTCTAGTTACCTCTATTTCCAGGTCTTTGTATTTTGAGAGTTTCTCCATTTCTTTTAGAGACACGTTGTCATCAGCCGGTATTGATACATCAATTAGAAAGCATTTTTTTTCTTCCTGGTCTCTGACAACTATATCTGGTCTGTTGGCCTTAATTTCTCTATCTGTGTGTATCGGCATATCCCAGAGTATGGTTGCTTTCTCGTTTTCTGTGACCTTTTCTGGTGTGTGCCTATACCATCTTTTTTCTGTTGTTATCCCATAATGTTGGCATAGCTTCCAATGTATGTAGGTTCCAACTCTGTCATGTTGGAACCTACATACATTGGAAGCTATGCCAACATTATGGAATAACAACAGAAAAAAGATGGTATAGGCACACACCAGAAAAGGTCACAGAAAAATTATTATTATTATTATTATTATTATTATTATTATTATTATTATTATTATTAATGAATACATTCTCTGATTCAATTTTTGTATCATTTAATGTTTATATAAAGAAGAATGGTAAGAGGTTGTCTGTAAAATATAGGTAGGAGTAATGCAACTTTTGGAAAATGATGTAAGGATTTCACAACAAAATAACTTTCAAACTGAAATGTTTTTATATGACTCACTTCGACTGTTTCAATATCTTCCATCATATTTGATAAGACCATTACAGCCATAATGTGGAGGTCAGGCCAATCTGGATGACCAATTAAGAATATCATCTTATTTACAATATCCAGTTCCCTCAACATAATACGATTTTCGACTGGAAAATAAAAATGTAAAATTTTAGGAAATTGAACAAAATTTTTTCGACTGGAAAATAAAAATGTAAAATTTTAGGAAATTGAACAAAATTTTTTTTTTTTTTGTTATGCTAATACTTTTCCCACTGTTCCTGGCTCTGATACAAACTTCATGTTTGAAGTGATTTAAATTAAAAATTTTAAATCTTTCATCAAAATTTCATGTTAATTTATGTTCCAAAATACCAGTTTAATAATAATGAAGTTATTTCATTAAATTCTTCAAAATTCTTTCAAAATTAATCAAAAACAAAGACAGTGTATTTCAACAGCAATATGGTAACAAAAGGGTTAGACATTTCTAACTATTTTTCTATGTTAATTCTGCCTAACTAATCTCCCAGGTTTATGTAGCAGACATGTTATCAATTGGTCTCTATGGAATTACATAGAGAATATCTTTCCTAAAACAAGTCATTCTCTACATTCTTCATTCTTTAAGTAGTTTCTTTTGAAAAAAATTATCAACAAAAGCTCAACCCAGCAAGTCTCTCTTTCATATGAATAATGATAAATAAATAAATGTGCCCTTTTAAAGCCTAGCCAGGCTCATGGGCCCGGTTTCCCGGTTTCAATGGCGTATGTGTTCCATCACAGCGTTACTCATTTTTGCCAGCTGAGTGGACTGGAGCAATGTGAAATGAAGTGTTTTGCTCAAGAACACAACGTGTCGCCTGGTCCAGGAATTGAAACCACAATCTTACGATCATGGTGCTGACACCTTAACCACTAAGCCACGTACCTCCACTTTCATATGAATAGAAATATTAAATTGAATATAATGTTGGACTTGTGATTAATTTTGCACATTATTATTTTATTTATTTAGATCATTAAACTGTAGGTGTGTGTGGGAGGGTGGTACACACAAATGTGTGCGTGTACATTATGTATACATGTGTGTGTGTGTGTAGCATTTTTTCACTCATTACATGCCACAAAGCCTACACTTCTTATTTTAACTCTCTCTCTCTCTCTCTGTATCTCTCTCCCTATCTCTCTATACCAGGAGTCACCAAACTATGACCTGCAGGCTGGATCCAGCTGGTGAGGTCAATTCATCTGGCCCACCACCACTCTGTAGCTTTAGTGTAAGTACCTGCATTTGCCTCTGGTATGGCAGCAGTGTTTAGAACAACTTATGTCTGTGAGCAAACACTTTCAAATCTGAAGAGTGTGAAGTCAGCACATCAGACAAGGTTGACTGATGAACATTTGAAAGCAATTCTCATGATTCATCATCATCATCATTTAACATCTGCTTTCCATGCTAGCATGGGTTGGACGATTTGACTGGGGGCTAGTGAATCAGATAGCTGCACAAGGCTCCAATCTGATCTGGCAGAGTTTCTACAGCTGGATGCCCTTCCTAACGCCAACCACTCCGAGAGTGTAGTAGGTGCTTTTACGTGCCACCAGCACGAGGGCCAGTCAGGTGGTACTGGCAACAGCCATGCTCAAATGGTGTTTTTTACATGCCAACTGCACAGGAGCCAGTCCAGCACCACTGGCAACAACCTCGCTTGAATATTTTTTCACATGCCAGTAAGGTGACGCTGGTAACGATCATGCTCGTATGGTGCTTTTTACATGCCACCGGCATGGACAAAGCAAATATTGATTACATCTTAAAAGCTAAACAACAGTTTCACAATCTTTTTTGCTCGCTAATCTTTTTTGCTACTGAGTTTGTGAGTTTCAGATATGTGCGCATTAGGTGTGATATAACTATCTTATTACTTGCGTCACCTTCCTTGATATCCTTTTGGTAATTAAATATGTTGGTTGTCTTTATTTTATTGTGTATTCACTGTATTGTATTAAACAAAATAGTTATGTGACCCATGTTCCTCATTCTCTTAGTTGTCTGGCTTGCCATGAAAAAGTTTATTGACCCTTGCTCTATACGATATAAAGTGTTGACTAAAGAAATCAACCAACATTTCTTTCAGCCATTATTATATAGAGAATTATATATTAGGGTGGCAAGCTGGCAGAATCATTAGCATGCCAGGTGAAATGCTTAGCAGTATTTCATCTGACGTTACGTTATGAGTTCAAATTCCACCAAGGTCGACTTTGCCTTTCATCCTTTCGGGGTCAATTAAATAAGTACCAGTTATGCACTGGGGTCAATGTAATTGACTTAATCCCTTTATCTGTCCTTGTTTTTCCCCTCTATGTTTAGCCATTTGTGGGCAATAAAGAAATCATTATATAGAGAAGTTTAGTTTAATGTTACATTTACTTTACGTTTTAATTACTTTGATCTAATAAATTATTTCTAAGCAGTAATAAATAATATCTAACTCTGAATTAGATATAATGAAAATAACAAAATAATATTTTTTTTTTGTTTTTTCCAGATTTTTTAATAATAGAGTTCAATATAAAGGATTTTAACACAGACTGTCACTCACCATCATGGGAACATCTCTCCAACACCAATAGAGCTAGGCGCTGTATTATTGCATATTCTGATTTCAAAAGTTCAAGAACTGGAGGAAATCCATTCAATTCCTTCATCACTCGCTGACATTGGTAATTCTACAAGACAATATTTCACACCATTAAATATTACATCATCATCATCATCATCATCATTTAACGTCCGAGTTCCATACTGAATGGGCTGGATGGTTTGACAGGGTCTGGTGGGCCCAAAGTCTACATCATGCTCCAGTGTCTGCCCTGCCATGGTTTTTACAGATTGATACCCTTCCTAATGGCAACCACTTTACAGTGTGTACTAAGTGCTATTTTCATGCCACAAGCACTAGTGAGGCCATCATGTAGTCTACAAAACTATGAACCCTGAAGGGGCAACTTAACATTTTGAGACAAGGGCAAAAGGTGAGTAGAAGTATGAGAAAATGGGTCAGTAAATACCACAAATGAAAGTCCTAAGGAAGCATAACATTGAACACATTATTATCTCAATCCTTTATGTATTTGTTGTTGACTCTGCTTAAATAGACTTGAAGCACTGTGGATGAACAAGTGAAAAGATGTGAATGACATATGAATCCTGTACCTCTCAGATGAATCAAGCACCAATTTCATCTACAATCCCATCGTTGTATGTTGCACAATACATAAATTAGCAATATCATTAGCACACAAAGTTATTTATTGTGCAGATGTCTTTTGTCATTGTCTTATTTAAGACGTGCTGCCCACTTCACTGCTCACATATAATCTTTAAAGACTGCAACAATAGTCTTGAACAATGTATGTGAACAGTGGGATAGTTTTGCAAAGGTTAATATTCATTTGAGAAACAACTCTGTTTCAATGAAATCACATGGCCTAATAGTTAGGATGTTCAGCTCGTGATTATAAAGTCATGGTTTCAATTCTTGTACTGGGCAGTGCTTTGTGTCCTTGCATAAGATACTTTATTTATTATCACATGGCTCAGCTGTAAGTACCAACCAAGTATTGGTGCTGTCCTCTTTCCCTCCATCTGTTACATCCTGGGCGTACTACTGAGGCAAGGGTGATAAGGTTGAAAGGGTGTCTATGTCTGCTCATGATTACATAAGACCCCTAAGACAATTAGCGTAAACATGCTACATACTACCAAGTCATATTCCTTTATGAGTGAGGGCTAGCTCAACTTTTGTACAAATCTAATAAGAGACTGTACAGTCAGAGGGACACAAAAGTCATCAAAAAGGTGAAACAATTGACAAATACTTTCACTTTACAGATGACTACACCTGATGTCACCCCAAAAGAAAACAAACAGAACTCTAAAAAGAGCCACAGAGGTGGCCTCATTGTGGTTGTTCAACCTGATAAAAACAGCAGCCAAATCTCCTCAAACAACACCATACTGTCAATGGAACTGAACTCAAAACCCATGGTTGGGAAGTGAACTGCTTAACGCATTAAAGGCCAATGTCCTGTTTTCAGGGGAGAGACTTTAAATTTGATATAAATAATATTATAAAGACTTTTTTGTTTCTTTCATTATATACTTCATATTTACAATATTCTCTAAGTATAAATGAAAATAAGCAATATAAAATATAATCAAAGACACCTAAGTAGCTAAGTGATCATGTAATCAACCAGACTATCAGATGTTGTTATACATCACTGATCACAATGCGCTTTGTTTAGTTTTAGCTTTCAAACCATGCCACCCAGCTGGTCTTTAATAGGTTAACTTCACAGCCATACTTAAGTACAAATAATGCTTAATGATTCAAGGATGGATTGACTTTCATTGTTATTGATTTAGGATCTATACATAATGTTTTACTTACCAATACCAACTGGGATAAAGCTTCAACAGAATTCTTTTGGACATCAGGATCATGATGGCTAAGACAATGTATTAAAGGTTCAAAAGCTTGAGAATTCAACATTTCTACTTTGCTCACATATTCCGTTGATAAATAATTCAAACCCAAAGATGCAAATTCTAACACAACAGTTTCTTCTGCAGATGAAAAGATGACATAAATATGACATTAGTTTATTTTTTGTATAAAATATTCTTTTTTATATAAAATATCATTTCAATGTCTACTTTTCCATGCTTTCATTGAAAGCAGATTTTCTATGGTTGGACACACACACCACCACTACCATCATGTGGTGCGGCTTTTAAGTTAGTGTATATATATATATATCATCATCATCCTCATCATCGTTTAACGTCTACTTTCCATGCTAGCATGGGTTGGACGGTTCAACTGGGGTCTGGGAAGCCCGAAGGCTGCACCAGGCCAGTCAGATCTGGCAGTGTTTCTACAGCTGGATGCCCTTCCTAACGCCAACCACTCTGTGAGTGTAGTGGGTGCTTTTTATGTGCCACCCGCACAGGTGCCAGACGAGGCTGGCGAACATCCACGCTCGGATGGTGTTTTTTATGTGCCACCGACACAGGTGCCAGACGAGGCTGGTGAACGGCCACGCTCGGATGGTGTTTTTTTATGTGCCACGGACACAGGTGCCAGACGAGGCTGGCGAACGGCCACGCTCGGATGGAGTTTTTTACGTGCCACCGGCACGAAGGCCAGGAGAATCATCATCATCATCATCATCATCATCATCATTTAATGCCCACTTTCCATGCTAGCATGGGTTGGACAATTTGACTGAGGTCTGGCGAACCAGATGGCTGCATCAGGCTCCAAGCTGATCTGGCAGAGTTTCTACAGCTGGATGTCCTTCCTAACGCCAACCACTCTGAGAGTGTAGTGGATGCTTTTACGTGCCACCAGCACCTTGTTGACGAATGACAGGGACCTATATATATATATATATATATATCATCATCATCATCATCATCGTTTAACATCCGCTTTCCATGGACGATTTGACTGAGGACTGGCAAACCAGATGGCTGCACCAGGCTCCAATCCTGATCTGGCAGAGTTTCTACAGCTGGATGCTCTCCCTAGCACCAGATATTATATATATATATATATATAATATCTGGGACTGACATATAAGAATTTGGTTGCTGGGTAATAGTGGTGTGATAGTTACTGGCTTTGTTATGGTTTTGTTATGTTCAATAAATAGTATAGAAAAATTATCAGTCCTTAATATTCTATAAGATATGGTGTTGTCAAATGAAAACTGATTATGGCAGTGTAACGAAATATATGTATGATAATATATCGAAACTACTTTATTACCTTCAGACTGAAGAAGTGAAATGAAAGTTGGTACACAGTCTTTCCTTTTTCTCAACACTTTACGAACATCAGCTGTATAATGGAATATAATTTAAAATTTGAAACAGAAATTTAAAATATCATGTATTTTTTACATTTCCACTGTAAATATTTCTAAAATCTCTCTCTCCTTCTCTCTCTCTCTCTCTCTCTCTCTCTCACTACCTCCTGCCATCACTGTCTCTCTTCCATTACACCCTGCCATCACCATATCTCTTTCATTGCTCTTCTACACTGTTAGTTCCATTATACACTTGCAACCATCACTATTTCACCTTCTTGCATTGATTCTTATTCTGCCATCAGTATTGGTTCCGATTGCCTTAAAAAAAAACAGAATGACACTTCAAGGCAATGAGGACATTTTAGCCTTGCAGTACACAAGACAGCTGCAAAGGTGCTGTAGAAATAATAATAATAATAATTATAATAATAATAATGATGATAATAATAATAATAATAATAATTATAATAATAATAATGATGATAATAATAAACAATTCCTATCATAGTAGGTGCATTAGGCATGATAAAAAAATATTCAGACAAATACATAACAAAAACACCAGGACTTACAAACACATATAACATACAGAAAATTGCACTACTAGGCACTGCACACATCCTACACAGAACACTTTCCATACAATAACCATCAGAGCATCACAACAAATCACAGCACATACCCAAGGCACACAGAGCTGCGCTCGGTAGTGAAGTGAAAGCACGCTATAAAAATAAAACTACTGAATAATAATAATAATAATAATAATAATAATAATAATAATAATAATAATAATAATAATAATAACAACATCAGCAAGAAAATACTTTAGGAATGAGAACCCGGGTTGGGTTCAAAATTCTACCAGGAGACCTGATGAAGGCTGGAGAGTAAATCAGTTGAAACCTTTTGGTAACAACAAACAAGATGAGGACACATATCTGTCCAATGTAAATAATGTAAATAATAGGTTAGCTACTTTGACCGGATCCAATGAGCCACTGGACTATGTCAAGCTCCAATGTCAGTTTTGGCCATTGTTTGGATGGTTGGATGCCCTACTTAATGCCAATCATTCTACAGTAGCTAAACTATTTGAAACAAAGGTTGTCTTTTTCTAATGCCGAAATGCCCGGGATCGAAGCCCTCATCATGAAAGCCCAGCTCCAGTGGGTTGGACATGTAGTCTGAATGGATGACGCACATCTACCAAAGATGATCTTTTTCTCTGAGCTGGCTTCTGGAGCAAGATGTCCTGGAAGGCCACTGAAGCGATACAAGGACAGCTTGAAGACTTCCCTTGAGGCCTGCAATATTTCAGCCCATGGCTGGGAATCACTTGCCTCTGACTGTGGCACCTGGTGTCCAGCTGTCCAAAAGGGTGTTAGGCTGTTTGAGGAAAAGTGCCTCAAGAGCCTGGACCAGAAGCGACAAGCCCAAAAAGAGAGGATCCCCAACCCTACTTCTGCTGTTACACGCCCAACATGTGGCCACGTCTGCGCGTCTGCCTTTGGGTTACGCTCCCATCTACGGCGTCACTGACATCATTGTCAAACCCCAACGAACTTCCATTATATTATTATATTGTGGTAATAAATAGGTAACGGTCAAATAAACATACGATGTGCACACATTGTAGCCAGTGCTGCCAAGGCGTTTCGATGAACAATCCTATCTTCATTTTTCATCAATTCCAAAAGTGGTTCACAAGCATTCAGCTCTAACAGTGTTTTTTTGTTCTCTTCATCTAAAAACAGAAAAAAGAAAAAGAAATGCATATGTATTAGATAGTTAACAACAATTAAGAAATAAACAAATGAAGCTGACACTACATCATTAGTATTATAGGGAATTAATCAAACATTTTCAGTAGCAAATACTGTCATCACTGTTGCTGCTGCAGCTGCCATCACAACCACCACCACTACCACCATCACTACCATCACTACCTCTTCCATCATTATCATTATCATCATCATAATCATCACCATCATCATCATCATCATCATCATTGTCACCATCATTGGCATCGTCATGATTTTACATCCACTTCTCATGCTAGCATGAGATAGATGGCTCATCACAGTCTAAGTTCGTTTCTACTCAAAGTCACTGCTCCACTAGAGAGATCAGGAAACCATATTTTGCTCATATGTCCTAAATTTTTGGTGTTGTTTCTATGGCAGGATGCCCTTCCTAACACCAAACACTTTACAGAATGATCTAGGTGCATTTTATCATCATGGCATCAGCACTAGAGAGTTTGTCATGTTCCCTCGAATTCCCTCAAACTTGCATCGTCTCCTCTTGTTCACTGTGTGTGTGTGTGTGTGTGGTGTGTGGTGTGTGTGTGTGTGTGTGTGTGTGTGTGTGTAGACCATCACCACCACCAATGGCATAATCATCACCACAACCATTACTACCATTATTGCCATCATTTCCATCATCCCCACAACCACCACCATCTTAATGTCTGTTTCGCCATACTAACCTTGATCGATGGAGTCTTCAGCACAGTCTCTCTCAGTGTATCGCACATGTATCATAATTCTGAGATCCCTGTTCTGAGGTCTCTCCTTCCCAAAAAAATAAGATGGTCCCTAAGCAAAACATTACATATCACCCTTCATCTTGCACATGCACAAGAAAAACAAAAAGACATACTTTAGAAAGAAATAAACTACTTACTTTTAACAACAAACTTATAGATAGCTTCACAAGCGTGTGCCTGTACATCAGCTTCAGAACTGGCAAGCATTAAAACAGCTGTGCCAGCTTGCCTACTTTCAATCAATATTGGATCAAACTGAAACGATAATTTGTCACAAATTAATTATTTCCCCATTTGAACTCCACATATGTAAACACAAAGGGGTAAGATTTAAAATGTTCAAATGACCCATCACCACCACCACCACCACCAAAAGCTGTCTAGCTTCCGCAAATAATGAAGTTGTAATACAGTAATAACTTTTTTCCTTAGACTACCAGACTTTGGAACTTTCTTCCATCTCGTTATTTTCCCCCTTCTTCTTTCTGGTCTAAAGTAAATTCCTTTCATCTTAATTTCTCCTTCTTCATAGTCCCCTGAACAAAAGTGGCTTCTTACCTTGTTTGGGATTTTCTCATAAAAATAAAAAGGTTATTATTTAACATTTATTTTAATTTTGAAATTTTTCATAACTTAGGTGAATAATGGTGGATCTATTTTATAATAAGGAATCTCACCTTGCCTTGTTTAAAATTCTGGCAACATCCATAATTTCAATAGACTTATTTGAAAAAGTTGCTCTTACATCATTTGAACATTTTCGCAAAATAACTGGGGTTTTTTCTAACTGAACCAACCATACCCAATCTTTTTGTTTTACCCACTATTCCTCAAACTCAGTTCTTGACATCAAATATGAATACTTGATCCCTTTTGATATGACCTCAAGACTGCTCCTGGCTCTATGATACAATCTTCCTGTTTTAAGATGATCTAAATTAAATCCTTCCTTGAAAATTTCATCTTAATTTACATTCCAAATACCAATGTAAAGATGACAAAGTCATTTTACTAAATACTTCATTATTTTCAAAATTAATTGAAACAAATGCAGTGTAATTAGTCAGAAATATGGTAACAAAAGGGTTTTATATAGTGTATAATGGAAGGCAAGGTTTACGATATCAGAAGAATATCATCTTCTTCCATCATCTTTTGTTCTTCATGTAGTTCAGACTTTCGGCAGGTGAAGAGAGAAGACTTCAAGTACAAATGCTATTTACAACTGGTTTATTTACAGGATTCACAGAATAGGTGAAGTGTGCTGCTCTCAGCTACCATCTTAAGCTCTGTGTGTAGTGTAGTAGCTCCGTTAGTGCAGGCACATTGCCTCTGGAGATACACATGCAGAAAGCCAGTGGTGGCGTTCAGCAAGCACTGCTGTGCGGTGGCACCAAAGACAGACTTAAATCGGGTTTTTCCTTTATATATAGTTTTCCAATGCGAGCTTCGTTGTGATCTCATGCATGGCAAATGGATGCAAGTGAGGTCTCACTCCAGTCTCGGAGATGGCAATCACTGCCGCAAGATCTCATCCAATATGGCACTGACTGCTTGTTCCACTATAAGGGCTCCTCGCTGAGTCCAGAAGTATGAAAACAGAATAATTGGAGCAGGAATAAGAAAGATCAAAGATGGTAACTGATCGCAACCAACAAGATATGGTACAAAAATGTGACAAGTCAAATAGAAAAAGGACTGCAAGAAATATAAATTGGCATGCACAAAATTTGACAAAACGTTCAATGGCAGAGTATTGGAACTGTCCAGTAACAAAAGAAAGCAATTGTCTGTCACAGGAAACACAAAAGAGATTGTCAGATATAAATAGTTTTAGTGAGTTTTTTAGGCCAATGCACAGTGCGGCCAGTCCTGGTGACATAGGGTTTGTTCATGTTAGGCAGTGGCAATGAAGGTGTAGGTCTAGGCTTGGTCAAAGGTGCATGTGTAGGTGGTTGTACCAGACGGTGCAAAGCTGAGGCAGTATGCAGAATTGCAGAATATGCACAAAACATGCATGAAAAGGCAAAGGTTAAAACAAAGTTCTGAGACACAGAATGTCTGACATGCAAGTGTGATAACAACTGTCCGGGAAACTGGAAATCACAGGATGCAAGAATCAAAGTGTTTGAGATGCAATGTTGGCTGCTGAGACATGAACAGTGCCAAGTATTTGCCTGCAAGGGCAGTGAGTCGCTTGCAGTTGAAAAACAAAATGTTGTTAGCCTGCAAGACTGGTAGGTCGCTTGCAGAGGCTAGTGTTGTAAGACTGCAAGAGTGGTGGCTCACTTGCAGGTATTGAAGGTGCTAGCATGCAAGAGCAATAAGAAAGCAACTGCAATATTAGAATGTGGTGCATGTGTGTATGAATATTGAAACAAGTTAGCATATAATATACACAATATTCAAAAATATGTACGTACATCGGTGGAGTCCTGAAAAAGGAAATGATATGCAAAGGAAAGTGAAAAAAAACCAAGAGAAATGCAATATAATGCACGATTGAGGAAGAAAGATAACAGCAGCAATTGCTGTGTCCGATGCAGTGCCGTAAGCAATAGACTTTTGCATCCTAGACACGATGAAGCTAGGAGAGATGCTGTGAGAAGTTTGTTCTTCAGCACGAAAAACAGTCCAACCAGCATTTGTTTTTTTTTTGTCAGTTGAAAAAAAAAATCACCAGAAAATGCCATGCAACCAGTAAAAACTTCCGTTTTCACGTGGTGCAATTCAAATGTGGCGCCAGGAATGATGACTGGAAGTTGTGGCCATTGCTGTGTTTACCAGTTGGAAACGAGTGAAAACCACCACTCCGTGATTCGGCTGAGGCATTTATACGATGAAGCTTATGACTGTCGAAAAACCTTTTCTACGTCAGGGATCACTATTTTATAATGGAAGGCAAGGTTTATGATATCGAAAGAATATCATCTTTTTCCATCATCTTTTGTTCTTCATGTAGTTCAGGCTTTCAGCAAGCAAAGAGAGAAGACTTCAAGTACAAATGCTATTTACAACAGGTTTATTTACAGGTTTCACAGGATAGGTGTAGTGTGCTGCTCTCAGCTACCATCTTAAGCTGTGTGCATTGTGTAGTAGCTCCAATAGTGCGAGCACATTGCCTCTGGAGATACACATGTAGAAAGCCAGTCGTGGGGTTCAGCAAGCACTGCTATGCGGTGGCACCAAAGACAGAGATTTGAACCGGGTTTTCCCTTTATATAGAGTTTCCCTCGTTGTAATCGTGCACATGGCAAATGGATGCAAGTGAGGTCTCACAGCCGCGAGATCTCATCCAATATGGCGCTGACTGCTTGTGCCACTACAAGTGCTTTAGAGGACCTTTTTGGCAGATTTCAAACGATTAACAATTTATTTCATGATTTATTTCATATCAAGGAAAAACATTTAACCTTTTTAATCTCAACACTATATGAAGTGATAGAGCCAGTAGGGAGCAGACTAAATGCTTGGCAGTATTTATATATGATGTTTTATAGGCTCTGTTTCAAACCCCACAAAGTTGAATATTGCTTTCATGCATCCAAGGTCAACAGAATATTGATTTTGAGAGGGAGAGAGGTAGGGGGAGAAAGAAAGATACGTAGAAAGAGAGATTAATAGAGAGAAAGAGAGACTGGTGGAGAGAAATATAGATAGAGACAGGAGAGAGTACGAGAGTGCAAAAGGGAAAATTTAGCTCCAGTACTTAACTGGTACTTTAATTATTGACCCTGTAAAACCATTTGAGTTTCAAGCATGATGCTAGTTGTCAGCCATTTTGAATTTGAATGACAGAAGTTGATTGTTATTATCGTAAGGTGGCTGTGATTGGTTGGCGAAGGTCACGCGGTGTTGTAGTTTGATGTTGGTATATGGCTAACAGTTAGTTGGAAAATCCAAATCCAAAATGGCTGATGACTAGCATCACACTTGAAGCTCAAGAGTACCAATGAATTTGAATCAAACTGTTTTGATCTCTACATGTAACTCCCAATAAAGTGGTTGAGTGCCATTCTTTCATTTGCCCACTCACTCATATATATATATATATATACACACACACATACATACATATTTGAATATATATATATATATATATACACACACATACATACATACATTGAATATATCTTCATCATCATTATCATATAAAGTCCCTTTTTCTATGTTGATTAAAGATATAGAATGAGTCGGACATAGCAGATATCAGTTCAATGTAGGGGTAAGTGAAGAAAATAGGGTGACATAGAAGATTTATTGAAGAGTAGGTGCCATAAGATGGGTTGTGGATGAACTGCAGTGCCATTCATCTTGGTCCCTTAGGATACACATATCTGTGGAATACTCAGCCACTTGAACATTAATTTCATGAGCAAGCTGTTCCATTGATCAAATCAATAGGAACCCTCTTCTTCATAATTCTGTGTGTGTGTGTGTGTGTGTGTGTGTGTGTGTGTGTGTGTGTGTATGCAGGCATGTGCGTGCATGTGTGTATGGTCATACCTGCTTTTAGTTCCTAAAACAACCACATTGAAAAAAATATGAGTCTTTAAGGATCTTGTTCAAAGTAAATTTAGTTGTAAATATATTTTCAAAGGGAAGTAAGATTATTAAAAAGCAATGACTATGGAAAAGTAATCTATGGTTTTCGGAAAGAGACATGTTGGATAGAAAAGTTACAAGTTAGTGATATGCACAAATTAAAAATGAATGTCAACTTACGAAATCTTCAGCTGGAAGCTTATCTTCTTTCTTTCCCTTTTTTACCATACTGAAGGTTTATAAAAAAAAGTTGACTGAAAAACAAAATGTGTAGCAAAGAAGAGAGTATGAGTTACTGAAAAAATATCTAGTTAGTTTTCAAAAACCAAAATAAAACAAGAAATTTAAAGAGAGCAAGGAATTTACTGAAGCAAATGTGAATAAATTCCAGTTAAAAATATTTCGCAGAAAATCATCAACATCATTATCATTGTCATCATCATCATAATCATTATCATCTCGATGTCCTCTTTTCCATGTTTGCATGGATCAGACGAAATTCACCACAGAAAATTTTCTATAACCAGATGTCTCCCCTATTGCCAACCCTCACTATTTTCCAAACAAGATCATAATAACCCATGGCCAGACAATCCTCATGGAAGATTGGGAATGAAGGATACTGCTTATAGGATGGCAATGGTTCACAATTCTTCATATTGTGAGTTCAAATTCCACCAAGGTTAACTTTGCCTTTTATCCTTTTGGGGGTCAATAAAATCAAGGACCATTCAGGTACTGTATTGGTATGATCGACTTGCCCTCTTCACTCAAAACTACTGGCCTTGTGCCAAAATTAAAAATAATAATAATAATTTCTTTTAATCTTTACTTTAGTCACACATTAACATATAACTTTTATCTTCAACAGCAATAATTATATCTCTTTTTACTCTTTTACTCTTTTACCTGTTTCAGTCATTTGACTGCGGCCATGCTGGAGCACCGCCTTTAGTCGAGCAAATCGACCCTGGGACTTACTCTTTGTAAGCCTAGTACTTATTCTATCGGTCTCTTTTGCCGAACCGCTAAGTGACGGGGATGTAAACACACCAGCATCGGTTGTCAAGCAATGCTAGGGGGACAAACACAGACACACAGATCTTTAATCATTAATGATCTTTAATCATTTAGAACTACTTTTATTTCGCAAATAAGAACAACCTTTTTTTCAAGTTTAATTTTAATTACAAAGATATACTCTCTCTCTCTCTTTACTCTTTTACTTGTTTCAATCATTTGACTGCGGCCATGCTGGAGCACCGCCTTTAGTCGAGCAAATTGACCCCAGGACTTATTCTTTGGTAGCCTAGTACTTATTCTATCAGTCTCTTTTGCCGAACCGCTAAGTTACGGGGACATAAACACACCACCATTGGTTGTCAAGAGATGTTGGGGGGACAAACACAGACACACAAACATACACACACACATACATATATATATGCATATATACGACGGGCTTCTTTCAGTTTCCGTCAACCAAATCCACTCACAAGGCTTTGGTCGCCCCGAGGCTATAGTAGAAGACACTTACCCAAGGTGCCACACAGTGGGAGTGAACCTGGAACCATGTGGTTGGTAAGCAAGCTACTTACCACACAGCCACTCCTGTGCTTATAATCATTTTTGAACCAACAGATGGCTAAAACCCTAGGAAGATTTGAAAGTATTCTGTGGCTCATATTCCACCTGGATTAACTACAGCTTTTCATCACTAAAGTAAGAAAATGATCAGATGAGAGGAAATGCAGCTAATAGATGGGGGTGTCAAAAAACAAACCACCCAGCTGACTGGCATGCAGTTAATCATCAATAACCTCTGGCTCACAAACATGCTGTCTCCTCTGCTTCTGTCTTTATTTTTTTTCTTTTTTAATCTTTTTTCTACTGCTACTAATATGGCCTCTGCTTCTCACAGCTGGTTGATCTTGTGTCACCTTAACTCAGGCACTCCTGACTCACTCGTCTGTTTTCTTCTTGTTAGCTATTTTATATCTACCCTCCAAAGCCCTGCACTAACCCCAATGCCCAATCCTTTTCGCCAGAATGCCGGGCCCTCTTGAAGTCTCTGTTTTTCCTGCAGCTGCCAGCTTGCAACTATTCAATAAGAACATTAACTGTGCTGATTTCATTGGTCTTGAAAGACCTACAAAGGCCATGAATACTATCCCATTCCTCCAGACTAAATTGATGGAAAGGAAAGTTCTAGCATTATTGTTTTAACCCTTTAGTATTTAAACCGGCCATATCCGGCCAAAATAGCTAATCTGTTTTATGTTCAAACTGACCAGATCCAGCCTCTCACACCTACCCTACAATGTTATTCTACATTAAGTAATTACACCATCAAGATCTTGAAGATATGAGATAATGCATGATTAATTCAAATCAATGGGAATCAATAAGCATTATGTTTGATTGAATAATCTGAACACTAAAGGGTTAATATCCATTTTTCCATGCTTGCAAGTATCAGATGTAATTCATTGGGCTAGTTTTTTTTTTTGTTTTTGTTTTCTTTTTAATGAATAGGTGCTCTTCTTATCACCAACTCTTATCTGTTTTGAGTAAGGTAATATTTCTTATGTCCAGACATTTTCTCAGAATATCAGAAATGAAGGACACTCCTTGAATGACTGTGGCAATAATTTACAACTGTCATTCAATGTCAAAACAAGGAAATTCAAACACGCTTATACACACACACACAGTACTTATTTTTTAAATCTGGAACATATTCTATTGGTTTCTTTTGCCAAACTGTTAAGTTACGAGGACATAATAAAAATTGGATGCCAGGCACAGGGTTGAGAAACGAACGAAAAGACACACACACACACATATATATATGATGGGCTTCCACACAGGCATTAGTCAGTCCAGGACTATAGAAAAAAATACTTGCCCAAGGTGCTGCCCAGTGGCACTGAACTCAAAAGTAAATGTGTTTTGTTAAAATAATTTTTATATATTGTCTTTCGTAATCACAATACCTTTTGCTGTAAATTTATTGCATTGCATTGAGAATTTGCTTCGGTATGTGCTTGACAGATACAGACATTCGTGTGTGTGTGTGTGTGTGTGTGTGTGTGTGCGTGTGTGTGCGTGTGTGTGTGTGTGTGTGTTTGTGTGTGTGTGCGTGTGTTTGTGTGTGTGTGTTTGTGTGTGTGTGCGTGTGTTTGTGTGTGTGTGTGTTTGTGTGTGCGTGCGTGTGTGTGGTGTGTGTGTGCGTGTGCGTGCGTGTTTGTGTGTTTGTGTGTGTGTGCGTGCGTGTGTGTGTGTGTGTGTGTGCGTGTGTGTGTGTGTATTCTTATTAATATTTAGCAGAAGCAACAGAGTGACTCATGGTCCGAGAGTTTCGTGCTTTGGCACTTATTAATAAGAATTTAGTGCGTTGACACTATTACCGATAAGTGCTAACGCACGAAACTCTCAGACTTTGAGTCACTCTGTTGCTTCTGCTAAATATTTACAAAAATGGCGAAAGTAAAGAATACGCACATCATCAGTTTTCGGCGTTTAGGGTTAGGGTTACGTTTAGGGTTAGGTTTACGCCGAAAACGGGTGGTGTGCGTTTTCTTTACCTCCGCCAAAAAAAAATACATGTACTCATATTTTGAGTTCTATTTTGTTTTTGTTTACCTCACCATACCCATATGTATGTATGTATGTATGTATGTATGTATGTATGTATGTATGTATGTGTGTGTGTGTGTGTGTGTGTGTGTATGTATGTGTGTATGTGTGTATGTGTGTATGTATGTATGTATGTATGTATGTATGTATGTATGTAGTGTGTGTGTGTGTGTATGTATGTATGTATGTATGTATGTATGTATGTATGTATGTGTGAATGTGTGTGTGTATGTGTGTATGTATGTGTGTATGTGTGTGTATGTATGTATGTGTGTGTGTATGTATGTATGATGTATGTGTGTATGTATGTATGTATGTATGTATGTATGTATGTATGTATCAGGCACATGTCCGAATGTACAAGCAAATTCTCACACAAACGCATATACATATAGACCGAGAGGATGCGCAGATAGAAAGACGATAGAGTGTTCCTGACGTTAACGAGTTCACTGGTTTTGTTTTCAACCCTGAGTTGAAAGGAAACCTGTCGTGAGAAGCAAAAATAAACGGGAAAAAATCGAAATAAAACTAATGATAATATTCTTACTTTATGTAATGTTGTGATTTGTGAGGCTACTGCAAGACAACGCTGTTTTATCCGTCTGATGTTACGGTAATTATGCAGTACTTTGGGATTGACCCACTCTGTAGATTGGGAAAAAAACACATGCGTTCAATGTTATTGTTGCTGTTGCCTCTGACTACGGTTGCTATGGGACAAATATGCACGCGTGCGTATAAATACGAGCGAGGATCGAAACCCTTTATTCGTTTATTTAGTAAATGCTTGCTTATGAGTCAACAAGGAAATATCCTACGTGGTCGCTCGACCTGCTACAAATTGCAGCTAAATATCCTTGAAATCATTACTCACCGCTAATTAATTAAATAATAATAAATCGAATATCGAATTTTTGAAACCAATGATTCATAGAAACTGTTTATAGGAGGAAAGAAAGTGGGGAAATAGGAATTACGTAGGCAATAGCGAGATTTGGAGAGACTTAAAATACAGACGAACCAGGCGCAAGCATGGCTATATAGTTAAGAAGTTCCATTCGCAACCACGTATTTTCGAGTTCAGTTTCAATGTACGGCACCTTGAGCAAGTGTTTTTCTGCTATGGCCGTGGGCCGGGTCAATGCTTTGTAAGTGGATTTGATAGACGAAAATTGAGCGGAAACCTTTTATATATAATTTGAGAGAGGTTATAGGCCACCGGCGAATGAGGTCTAAAGAAATGCTGTAAACTCTTTATGGACGCGAAACCTTGGGTAACCCCATAGACCGGCCATAACTATCGTTACCTAATTACTCTATTCTATGATTTAGAATGTGCTTCTCTTTGGGATTTATGATTTACTAACGATTACATATATATATATATATACAAGTAAAAGAGAGTAAGAGTATATATATATATATATATATATATATATATACTCTTACTCTCTTTTACTTGTTTTAGTCATTTGACTGCGGCCATGCTGGAGCACCGCCTGTAATCGAGCAACTCGACCCCGGGACTTATTATTTTGGAAAGCCCAGTACTTATTCTACCGGTCTCTTTTGCCGAACCGCTAAGTAACGGGGACATAAACACACGAGCATCGGTTGTCAAGCAATGCTAGGGGGACAAACACACACACACAAACACAAACACGCATATATATATATACATATATACGACGGGCTTCTTTCAGTTTCCGTCTACCAAATCCACTCACAGTGGGACTGAACCTGGAACCATGTGGTTGGTAAACAAGCTACTTACCACACAGCCACTCCTGCGCCTATAAAAAAAGGAATGCTTACAGCACCAAGGTTTCCCAAGCGGTCACCCATCTAAGTACTAACTAGGCTCGATGTTGCTAAACTTCGGTGATCGGACGAGAACCGGTGCTTTCAACGTGATATATATATATAAGCGCAGGCGTGGCTCTGTGGTAAGAAGTTTGCTTCCCAATTACATGGTTCCAGGTCCAGTCCCACAGCGTGACACCTTGGGCAAGTATCTTCTACTATAGCTTCAGGCTGACCAAATCCTTGTGAATGGATTTGGTCGATAGAAACTGAAAGACGCCCATATTATATATATATATATATATATATATATATATATATATATATATATATATATATATATCATCATCATCATCATCATCATCATTTAACGTCTGTTGTCCATGCTGGCATGAGTTGGACGGTTTGACTGGGCTGGCATGCTGGAGGGCTGCACCAGGTTCCAGTCTGATTTGACATAGCTTTCTACGGCTGGCAGTGGCCCAGCAACAAAATTTGCTAAGGGGGTGAAAACCCAGGTCCTAATTTTTTTTATGAAAACTGTAGATTTTTCCAATGTGAACATTAAAACAAATGCAGGTATAATAATAATTTTTATTATTATGAGGGTTGGCTGAATTGTTCATAATCTGAGCAAGACACTCTCAATGGAATGTGACCAAATGAAGTTCATTTCCTAACATAGTTCCTCTTACTGTCCACACACTTCCATAAGTAGTTGCAGTGCTTGGATCGCACTGGTGAAGAAGCTTTTCTGTTGATCAAAATGGTCATCAACAACAGATAAGATGTTCTCATCATAGTGATACTGGTGCTCAGCTGAGTGTTTTCTATGCTGGGAAACAGATGATAACCAGAAGCAACCAAATCACAAACATAGGGAGGGTGACCAACCAGTTCAAAGCCAGTCACACACAGCAACCATTGATGAAACAAGACCCTATTCATCAGGAATGCAAGACGTTCAGAGTATGGTAGATGTCTGAAGGAGGGTATTCACTTTGTTGCACATTTCTAAACAGTTTCCAGATTTATATGCTGAACAAGAGAGGGGTTCCAGACTGGTGATGCAAATTCCAAGTGTGGACATACCATTGTTGTATACAATTTTAAATAGATAGCTGGAGAGTGGCTGACAAAGGTTAGAACAACCTCAGCCTTTTTGACAATCTTAGATATGTGGTTTATCCAATGCAGATTGTTGTTTACAATAATACCCAAATCATGTCTACTAGAAGACTTCTTGAGATTGGTGTTGCTGAGGGAGTATGTAAAGGCTGGATTTTTCCTCCCAAATTGCATGGTGACACACTTGTCTACAGCTAGCTTGAGTTGCCAGTCAGGGGTCCACTGCTGCATTGTATCCAGGTCTGATTGCAGGATAGGATCTGTTCTTTTTATTTAAAGGTACAGCTTGGTGTCATCTGCATATTTCAGCACTGAAACATTCCTCAAATTGGCATCTATATCATTAATATATGCAACCAACAGTAAGGGTCCAAGAACAGATCCCTGTGGTACACCAGAAGTAATCTCGTAGGGTGAAGAACGATGTCCTAGAACTGTAACTACATCTTTCCGGCTGAGAATGAAAGACTTCAGCCAGTTATAGAGATCATCCTTCACATTCACTGCAGGGAGTTTTACCATGAGTTGTTTGTGTGGTACACAGTTGAAGGCTTTAGCAAAATCAGGGTAGACAGTATCCACCCATGAGCTGCCATCAATAACTCAGGTGATGTCCTCAAGAAACTTGACTACAGCAGCTGGAGTTGGGGATAAAACCAAATTGTGAGGGCTAAATAAGGCTGTGAGAGCACCAAAAGTTCCAGAGTGTTTCCCTGACACAGGACTCCATCAGTTTGGAGATGCAGCTAGTAAGGCTGACTGGACAGTAGTTGACAGGTGATGTGCAATCACCTGTTTTGAACAGGGGAATAACACTGGCAATTTTCCAGTGCTCTGAAGTGACACAGTTGTTAAGGCAGAATTGACAAAAGGAAGAAAGCTGGTACAATAGAAAGAACCCACCACATTTGAGAAGAAAATAAGTTACACCATCAAGACCAGGAGAGGCATAGTTGCACTTATTCTTGAGATGGTGTCACAGCAATGTGGGTGTGAATTTCGCAGATGTTATGGAATTTGATGTCAGAGTTGGTGAAGAAGATACATTGGGATTATCAGCAGTAAAAATGCCAGCATA
>NC_043009.1:56476155-56536155 GCF_006345805.1 Octopus sinensis | reverse complement strand
CTTTCTACTATAGAAACAAGGCTTGAAGTTTTGGGGGAGGAGGCAAGTTTATTACATTACCCTATTACTTGATTAGTACTTATCTTATTGTCCCTGAAAGGATGAAAAGCGGAATTTGAACTTAATAATGGTTTCAACCAGTGCTTAGCTGGTACTTATTTCATCAACTCCAAAAGGATGATAAGAAAAGTCAACCTAGGTGAAATTTGAACTCAGAACATAAGCAATTGGATGAAATCTCACTAAATATTTTGTCCAAAACAGTAATGATTCTGTCAGCCCAACATCTTAATAATAACTATTTCTAATTTTGGCACAAGGCCAGTAATTTTCAGAGGAAGGGTTAGGGTTGATAACATCAACCCTTGTACTTGACTAGTGCTTTATTTTATCAATCCCAAAAGAATGTAAAGCAAAGTTGGCCCCATCAGGATTTGAACTCAGTATGCAAAAAGCCAGAACAAATAATGCAAAGCATTTTTCCACTGCTCTAATTATAATAATAATAGTTTAGAATTTTAGCACAGGGCCAGTAGTTTTCGAATTTTGGCACAGGGCCAGAGGGAAGTCAGTTATATTGATCCCAGGACTTATTCTATTGACACTGAAAGGATAAGAGGCAAAGTCACCTTCAGCAGAATTTTAGCTCAGAACGTAAAGACAGATGAAATACCAATAAGCTTTTGTCCAGCATTGCTAATGGTTCTGCCAGCTTGCCACCTTCAAATAATAATTCTTTCTACAATAGGCACAAGGTCTGGAAATTTATGGGGAGGAGGATAGCAGATGACATCAACCCTGAAAGATGAAAGCAAAGTCAGCCTTGACGGGATTTGAACTTAGAAAGTAAAGACAGACAAAATACTGCTAAGTATTTTAACCAACATGCTAATGATTCTGCCAGCTGGCTGCCTAAATAATAATAATAATTTCAAATTTTGCTACAAGGGCAGCAATTTTAGTGTTCAACTGGTATTTTATTTTAACGACCCCAAAAGGATGAAAAGCAAAGTCGACCTCAGTGGAATTTGAACCGAGAATGTAGCAACAGGTGAAATACCACTAGCTATTTTACAGTGTGCAAATGATTCTGCCAGCTCACCACATTATTATTATTATTATTAATAATGATTTCAAATTTTGGCACAAGGCCAGTAATTTCGATTAAATTGACCCCAGTGCTCAACTGGTACCTATTTCATTGATCCCAGAAGGATGAAGAGCAAAGTTGATTGTGGCTGCATTTGAATCCAGAATGTAAAGATGGACAACATGGACGAAATGCCACTAAGTATTTTGCTTAGCATGCTAACAATTCTGCCAGTTCACTGCCTAAATAATAATAATAATCCTTTCTACTATATGCACAAGACCTGCAATTTAGGGGAAGGGAACTAGTCGATTACATCAACCTCAGTATTTCACTGATACTTAATTTATTGACCCGAAAGGATGAAAGGCAAAGTCGACCTTGGCAGAATTTTAACTCAGAATGTAGTGACAAGTGAAATAAAATGGTTTCAAATTTTGCCACAAGGGCAGCAATTTTGGGGAAAGAGATGAGTCAATTACATCGACTCCAGTATGTAGCTGGTACTTATTTTATCAACCCCAAAAGGATGAAAGGCAAAGTCAACCTCAGTGGAATTTTAACTCAGAATGTAGCAACGGGCGAAATACTGTAATAATAATAATAATAATCCTCTCTACTAAAGGCACAAAGTCTGAAATGTTGGGGGAGGGGACTGACTAGGATGAAAGGATGGAAAGTGGAATTACATCAACCCCAGTGTTTCACTGGCAATTTATCGACTCCCAAAGAATGAAAAGCAAAGTTGACCTCAGTGGAATTTGAACTCAGAACATAAATGTGGATAAAATGCCATTAAGCATTTTGCCCAGCGTGCTAACGATTCTGTCAGCTCACCACTTTAAATAATAACTGGTTTTAACATAGGCACAGGGCCTGAAATAGTGGGGTAGGGGTTAGTCACTAACAACTTCATTACTTGGCTGGTGCTTTTATTTTATTATCAACTTTGGAGGTATGTAAGGCAAGACTTTACCTCAGAATATAAAGGGCCTCATCCAGATACTGCAAAGTATAAGTCTAAAACTCTAATATTTCTGCCAAGCCAAATGATAACAATAATAATGGTTTCAAATTTTGACACAGGGCCAATAGTTTTTGAGGAGAGAGGGAAGTTAATTAAATCGACTCCAATGTTCAACTGGTATTTATTTCATCAACCCTGAAACAAAGACAGGCAAAGTTAGCCTCAATGGAATTCGAACTCAGAACACAAAGACAAATGAAATGATGCTAAGCATTTTGGCTTGCATGGCAATGGTTCTGCCAGCTCACCACCTTAATAATAATAATGGTTTCAAATTTTGGCACAAGACCACAAATTTGGGGGAAAGGAATAAGTTGATTATATTGACCTCAGCACTCAACTGCTACATATTTTACCAACCCTGAAAGGATGAAAAGCAATGTCAACCTTGGTGGAATTTGAACTCAGAACATAAAGACAGACAAACTGTTACTAAGCATTTTTCCCGTTATGCTAACGATTTTTCTGGCTCACCACCTTAAGAAGAAAAAGCTGATTCACTTGGACAGAATATAATGAAACTTGCCATAAAATCATGAACAGTAATTATGAAATCTATATGCTGCCATTCACATACAGTTGTTTGAAATTAGCTGAAAGGGAACCTTTGACTAGTCAACAAATGATTAGCCATTGACGACTAGTCGTCAAATGAGAGATGAAGATGAGAAGTATACTATCGATCTTTAAAAGTGTTACCATAAGCGTGTGTATTACATTTATATGATGTATGTCACTGCAGTAGTGTTTTCAATAAGAACATGTAGATACTCAATCATTTAACCATTTCGTCCTTGACACCTTACAAGTATGTATAACGCATGTAAAAATAACTTGGAAAACTTCCTGGATACAACTGAACTGTCGTAACCATGGTTTCTTTGCATATCAACAAAATTCACATATCAGCTTCATTATTAATAAATACTAGCTGGCTAAGACTTTCAGTCTGTATACATTTCAAGCATCACAACCTCTGATTACTATTCAGCATAACCAATCACATTTACAACCTAAAGACATATAGAAAACTTCAGTTCTGAAAAGTCCAACACATTAAAGCTTTTCCTTGCATATTTCTGGTAATATGACATCAACATTCAGTATTGAAGACAAAAATACTAATTCAAATAATTGATTCATCGTGCAACAGTAACTAACACACTGTCATGTATACACCTTTTTAGTGTTTATTAGTTCAGGGGGACATACCACTCTATTCCAAAATCCATTTAATACATTGTGTTTATTTTTTTACTATCAACATCACTCTAAGACTGTACTATGCAATTTACTTCATCCATCATACCTAAAACTGTATCTTTCTAGAACTCCCTACCTATGTTTCTGTCACTAAACATTACATTAAGAAATTCAAACTGAAGATAAACCATGTTAACTTGAGTTTGGTAAGAACATAGATGAGAGAGGGGAGGAAGTTAAGACAGATCTTACAAGAATCAATATCTTAATCCAATCTTTTCATGATTACAATTGATACCAGATGTTTGAATTAACAGTGAAGTAGATTAGAGTTAAGCCACAAAAAGAAAATTTACAACACCTTGGGAAAGCATCTTCTACTAACCTGGGATTACCAATGCCTTGTGGGTGAATTTGATAGGCAGAATGTGTGGAAGCCCGTACTATATTTTATAATATATATATATATATACACACAGACGTGTGTGTGTGTGTTTTGGGGTTTGTCTCTCCCTACTCCCCTTAACAATCAATTTTGGTTAATGTTAACTTAGCAAAAAAAAAAATAGAATAAGTACCAGTCAATTTGTTTGAGTAAACCCTATCAGGGTTGAGCCCTAGTATAACCATAGTCCAATCACTGGAACAAGTTAAAGATAAAAGAATTAATGGACACAAACAAATTTTGAATGAGCTTTCAGAAACAGCAAATAATTTTCAGATACTAATAACATTATTATTATTAGTTGTTATGCAGTATTTGTTTGAAGATTTGGAGAGCATCGTGTAGAGTAATGAGGGGTTTAGCTGTCATATGGGTTAAATCATTTGCAAACACTCTATGCATCTATTGTTGTTCCATAAACTTAAAGAATTCCAATTAGTCCACTAAATGATTAAAACCAAATGAAGAATATAATTTTTTTAAAAAAACTAAAGCCATCCCCCACAAAAAATATTCAAGATTCACTTGTATATGAACCAACATCCATATTTAGGTATCAACTAGAATGTACTCTAGTCTTTCTGACCAATGTGTTGTTATGCCTACGGAACATGTATCTGTATATTAAAACATCCATTCTAGTCTAAATACTTCCTTCCCAAAGACAATTTTTAAAACAGAAATAAAACAAAACAATTTCATTCATAGAGGAATATGTAAGATGTATTTTTCTTCAAATAAAAGGAAAACCAACTTCAAAATTTTTTAATTTCCAGCACATTGAATATTGTGAAAATATAGATCTTGCAAGATATGAAAAACATTGTTTTCATACCAATCAGAGACTCATTTTCAATGTTTTCTCTCATTCATTTTTTTAATTGAGAATAATTTCTTTGCATCTACTTGCCTTAAACATTTGTCTCTCATATGGAGTCTTCCAGCTAACATTTTGAACATTTTCAGCCTTGTTTAAGTGTAATAAAAAAATTTTTAAAGTACAATCAACATTTACTAGTATGACTTTGTCATATGTACTATGTTCTCACTAATTGTTTTAGGTGCCTGTGCGAGCAGGCACAGACACTATCTCCCTGTCACAATCCAGTGAAACACCCTGAATATGACAACTGGAGGGAGAGCTGCACCAGTACCTGGTTGGAGCAACATGAAATGAAGTGCACTGTTCAAGGACACAAATCACTACCCAATCCAGGAATTGAACTCAACTTTATGATCAGGAGTTGAACACCTTAACCACTAGGCCACACACCTTCACAAAAAGAAAAAAAATCTTATTTGGAAAGTTCTTTAACAAATAGATTTTCATTCAATAACATTTTTTTTTAAAAATTATCAATGTTTTTTGATTATCAGTATATGTTAACGATTAATATTCCTTAACACAAACTTGATATTAATTTATCAGTAATTGATATAATAAGAAATATAACAAATATACAATAAAAGCACATTTTTTTCAATTTCAGGTTTGGTTACCGAGGCAACTGGGAGAAGAAAATAAGCAACATCAAAAACATTACTGAAAGAAAATGATTTATCTGAAATTTTAACATTCCATTGGGATTGCCTGTTTGATATTTATTACACTGTTGTAATCATACTAATTAATCAATTAAACAGAAACTAAAATAATTGTATGCATATATCTAATTCATATATTGTCAAATATTTTCTTTATTATGGAGCATCACATAAGATATCTAGTTTTTATTTTATTCCCTAGTATAATTATATTCAAACACATTTCTATTCTACTTCGTTAATTCCACAATATGTGGCCAACTTTGACTCGCTATATCTAGGTTTTATTATTTTTGTACCACTAAAACTTTTTTGTAATTCAATAACCAATATTACACTTGTACTTTGATATGGTTAAAAACTCTATCATCAACATTTTCCAAAGATAATTTGTTCAAGATTGCAGAATAATTTTAACCATTTTGATACCAATCCACTCAAGACTACCTCTCATTCTATGATACAAAAACTTATTTTCAAATTATATAAATTGAAACTTAAATCAAGGTTTCATGTTAGTTTATGTTCAAAATACAAGCTTAATAATCACAAAAGTTACTATTTTACTAAATTCTTTACTATTTTCAAAACTAATTTAAACAAAAGCAGTGTATTGTAACAAAAATATGGTAATAAAAGGGTAACCAACCAATTACTACTTAAGTATGATGTTACTCTAGTCTACAACTGCCTTAGTATTATGCAAAATGGTGTGCAGTCAGAAAAACAGAAACAAAGAAGTATTCTAATTAAGTAAATTTATAATATATCACAGATAATCTAAATTAGATATATTCTAACATCATAAGTTCCAAGAGGTTAATGCAAGTGAACATTTCCTATTTTGTAGGCAGATATATCACCATCCTCTAAATTATTTTTGGCATGTTGTACAAAATAATTGCATTGTATAAGGTAATAAAAAAAGAAAACAAGAAATGTCTAAGAACCATTCATAGAATACTGAATGAATATATTTATTTCTAGCAGTCACATCAACCCTTTATCATTCAGATTACTCTGTCAAATGTAATGCTTAGTTATATTTTTTTAATTAATCATACCTTATCTTGTAGCTTCAAGATTTTCATGATAGAATGGTTTATTTTTAGAATCACATTCTAAGGTAGGTGGTTTGAGCATAAAACAGGTAGAATATTTAGGACTGATATAGCCAGTCTAAATGCTAAAGGGTTAATTTGCTCCATCAAACCAGAATTCTTTCAACTATGTTACTGATTCTGCTTGTTCTTTGGTATTATTCCTTTTAATGGACCCACTTTCAGAAAGTTCATGTGTGTTATGTTGACAGCAAATATAGTATGTTACACAACAGATAATAGTTATGTGAGTGACACCAATGTACTTCAAACAGATGTGGCACTTCACCTGTTATCAAAGTCCAACCATTTAGGCTCCACTCTGCCATGCTAAATCAAATTCTGTACTTGTAACTCCAGAAGGACGAACGGCAAAGTTGACCTCGGTGGAATTTAGAACTCACAAAGGACTGGAATGAATAGAAAATATTTTGTCCAATAACTTAACTGTGCTATTAATCTTATCAATAAGTTACAATCCTAACAATTTAAATTTTAATTTCATTAAAACTGTAACAATTATTTTTCTACAAGGATGTTAGTCACATTTTTTTTTCATTTTCTTGTTTTTAAATATATGCCAATAAACCATGAACTGGTTGGTATAGGCTGAGAGACTGTCCCATGCTGAACAGCACAATGAAATACTTGTGATCAGATTTGAACCCATGATATCATCATCATCATTTAACATGCATTTTCCATGCTGCATGGGCTGGACAGTTTGACAGGATGTGACATGCCAGCAGACTGCATCGAGCTCAAATGTCGTCTTTGCTGTGGTTTCTATGGCTGGATGCACTTCCTAACACCAACCACTTAAAAGTGTACAAATACATACATTTTAGTAAATCCTTCATTTCCAAAATGAACTGAAACAAAAGTAGTGTATTTCAAGAGATATATGGTAACAAAAGGGTTAAATATTGGAACTGCAACCATGTCACTGATGGGTTAACTGACAAGATATCAATAAGAGGCAACATTACTTTCACAAATACAACTCGACCACCCATCTATAAAAATAATCAGTTTCAACTGTCTACAGTCAAACAATAAAAAATCCTAACAGAATCATAAATAAAAATAATACACTCCAAGTTAGTGAAAGCTGTAGTCATACAATTTGGAATTAAGTTTGCTGAGAGCTTCCCTCCATATGTCTTAACCAATTTTGTGAAAGATTTCCTTCCATCATGTATGGAATGAGAGAAGCTGTGTTCAATATTCTTATTACTGATTTAATATCAACTTTCCATGAAAACAACATGAAATAGTTCTAGATTTAGCTAATAAGCTAGGCTGGTAAAAATTAAATAAGGTGTTAAAAAGGAAAGAAAAAGCAAAATGCAATGTGGCAGGCATTCAACTCAAAATGATTGGGTCAGTAAGTTCAGTACAGTACGTTAACCAACCACAGTCTTTTGTAGTGTAATCAACATTTTCTTTTTAAAGTATTGAGGGAAATACACAAACATACAATAAGTTCCAAAGTGATACATTTTTTTGTGGCAGTGGGGACGAAGGAAGGAAGAAAGGAAGGAAGGACTGGCTGCCAATGCTGATTGTGCTAATGACTTGAGGAAAAAAACAAACAAACAAAAAATTGGTATTAGTGAATAATGATAGAAAAGCATGTGCAGAAAGTAGTTTCGATTGCAGCTAAGGAACAGACCTGTTGGAATTACATAAGGAGCCATTGTCTTAAAAATTAAAAAGTAAAGGAGTTGTGTTGTTTGAAAAGCAGAATTCAAATCAATGGGGATAGCCACTATAAATAATGAAATTTAAAATATATAATTTAGCTACTAGCAATAATCTTCCGGCATCAGCTGAAATTTAAAATAAACATACAGGAAAATGTGAAAGAAAGTTCAAACTAATGAAATAGAATAAATAAATGAGGTTCTACGTAGTATTTCTGATAGAGTAAAAAACGTCTTTCATGTGCACAAACAATATGCAAAGATGAGCATGGATTATATATATGTATATATATATATATGTGGATTGCTGAGAGAAAACTATCTCACGTTATGTAAGATTTTATACAGGCTATTCAATGGATATATATCAGTTTATCAAAACATGAGAGGGCTATATTCAGACAACAACTCTTAAAAAGAATGAAAAGTGCAAAATAACACACTCATACTTTATGCAAACATAAGATGAAGGTACAGTATGGTAGGCATCAGATTCCAGTTATACTGTGATAATATTTGTTCAATACTGTTTATATAGAATATAGAGAGAGGAAGCAATGTGGATTATGACGTGAAACGTAAGGACAAAATGAGAGCACTGTGGAGATAACAAATTTCTACCGCTCTCCAACAAAGACAATCATGGACACAATTAGGAGAGATGTATTAGCTATGAGACTCAACCCCAATTAAAATGAAGTTAGTAGTTTAAATCTTTTCCATCATCACCATTTAGCATCCATCTTCTATACTGGTGTGGAGTGGACAGTTTGACAAGATCCAATAGGTTTGAAGAATGTGAAAGCTCTGATGTCTGCTTTGGCATGATTTCTATGACTGGGTACTCCCTTAATACCAACCACTTTATAGCATGTACTGGGGTTTTTTTTTGTTTTTTTTTGGTGTGACCCCAGCACTAGTGAGTCACGCAATTTGCAAGACTAAGATCACTTTTGACTGAGTGGAGCTACAGTACAGAGAGAGGTGGCTTTATGCTATAGGATGAGAAGTTAAAGTGTGATAGAAGGGGCCAGAACAGAACAAGTTTCTTGTTGTAGAGGAGCTACACATCTACTCACATTATAAGAGAGAGGGTGGACATGGCTAGGGTGGAGATTGAAAGAGATAAAATAGTGGTGATAAGATGTCAGGATGATGCTATACGAGATACATATTCTGAAAGAATGTTGGACAGTAGACAACTGAAAGTTTAATAATAGTCTCCATACAAACATAGGCAAAGAAAACTAGAATAGCAATAATATTTCTTAGGGTCGTAGCACTTGTTCAAAAGTATTAAACTGATTTATAAAAACAAATAAGAATTTTACAGCCTAGCTGTAAAACCAACAAAATAGGAAATTATATTATGAAAATGCTATGTTCCTTAACTACAACAAAAAGAAAAAACAAAAAAAAATGAATAAAAACAGTTTGTAACAACAGCTAAAAATTCCAGTTCGTATTTTGAAAGAAACCAAATTTTAATAAGCAAATTTATTATAAAGTTCATGGTTGTGTTTCAGATTAATTATCAACCATTCCTTTATATGCTGTCTTGTTAAGTAGCCTGAAATCTTGAAGTCAGTCACCTACCTAAAATAGAGCCAATAATACTGGACCACCTTCTTATGTAAGAATGACATTATGGGAAGAATAAAAAAAATTCCAGCAAGACACACTGGGTGATATATATATATATATATAACACAAGAAATAATACTTTTAGTGGAACTGTTCACCTTAATTTTGAAAAGGGGGAAGCAAAGAAGGGAACAAAACATGCAAATATCAGTGAAGACATAGGTGAGATGAAGGCATCTGTTGAAAACAGTCAGAAAGATCATTTGTGTGATAGAGAAGCAGAGAGAGAGAGAGAGAAAGAAAGAAAGAGAAAATTATAATAATAATAATACATTTAATATGTGAAAATGATCACAATGCAATAAGGAAAGAAAGTTTATATTACTGAAACAAACAACAAACAGCTTTATATATTTTTAAACCTGTAGTTTTTGTGAAGATATCTAATTACTAAAGAGGAAATGTCACCGTTTCATGTAGGGGAAACTGTTTATCAAAAATGACATATCTTATTTGTCCAATGATTTTTATTTCTTTCTCTCACTCAAACTGGTTAATAAACTTTCACTATATTATTTCGAATGTTTATTTCTATAAAATATTTTACAACAATAAAATATTTTCCAATGTTTTCGTCCCAACATTTCTAAATCAACAGATAGAAAAAATAATTTCTACTGTTATTCTTAGTTTCTTGTAATTTCAATTTTTTTTTTTTTTTTTAGAAGAAATAGTTTCATAATCAAAAACAGGGGGGGAAAAAATTAACTGTCTTTTTGGTGTGTAAATATAATTGATATTTAGTGAGACATATTATATCAGTGTTTTTTTGTTTGCTTGTTTTTTGCTTTTTTTGTTTGTTTTTTTCTTCTTTTATTTATTTTTTTGGAAGTATATCAGAAGGAAGAGTCCATTAAAACTTCTGTATCAGAGTAGCTCTGCATCACACTGCTATTTATTTAATACAAACAGCCAATACAGAGTCACCTTTGACTTAAGTCTGAAACATTTTTTTTTCTGGTAGATTATTATTGTTATTGTTATAATTATTATTATCATCTCCATTTATATTTCATTATTAGATATATTAAATGAAAAAAATCTTTTTCACTCCATTTACTAATAAAGATATATATATATATTATATATATATATATAAAATTTAGGCTGATTATAAAGTATCCAAAATTGTTCAGTTTCAAAGAGTTAAAAATTACATTGAAGCAGTGAATAAATAAAATGTCCCATAGAGGTAGTCAAGGTTGTGATGAAAATGGAAATGAGATACAAGATAAATAAATGGCTAACGACAACAATAACAACTAGCTGATTAACTGATTGATTATAAAATGCTTTTCTATCAAAAGATGACCTCATGCTTTGCAGAAAAAAAAAATCTAAACATACTCTGAAAATGAGGGTTAGGAACAATCCAGCTTTCTAATAGAAAATATAATTGTTTTAGTATGAAAAAAAAGTCAGTTAGATTAATGAAAAGTAAAAATCAAAACTTAAATTAAAATTCCCAAATGACATCAACTAAAAGTTATGTGATTTATCAAATTCTAACTTCAAAATTTGTTGAAGAGAATAGATGCTTATAAACACTACTAAGAAATACCGGAAGGGTCAACTCAAAAGTAGACTAAGAAATTTTATATCTATTTGATAAGGAAAAGGGGACCAAAGTAAATCATTTACAAAGAACTTCAAACTGAAAGAATTTAAACTAAATAAGGTGAATGAAAACAACAACAAAACTTAATTTCCAAACTTTCAAAACCAGTAAACTGAAAATTAAATTAAAATAGTGCATAAATTAATATTGTTACAAGAAAATAAATATTTAGGTAAATATCTGCAACAAAATTTCCCACCTAATAAATTTTAGGCTCTTACTGCTCTTCTTTTGCCTAACATCAAATATTAAATTTCATCAAATTTTGAAAAATAAATATTTCATTTTATTCCAAATTTTTGATCAGCGATTCTATAAAAAAAAAATAAAGATATGCCTTTTCGTTAAAGTAATCCAATAATCCAGTAAATTAATCCAACACCTCCACAAAATCTAAACTAAACAAGAACATAAAAAAGTAACTGAAAAAATTTTGATTTTAAAAGTCTACTGCAAAAACAAACTTATAGGGAGATAAACAAATTTAGCTGTTCTGTTGATAGTAAAATATGCAAGAGAATATTTTAAAAAGAAGTGAAATTGGTATAATGAATAGTGTAAATTCTCTTATTAAATTTCTAACTGGCCTCACAGTAACTCAATGTCTTGCTCATGAAATGAGAAATATATATATATTTTTTTAAATACTCATAGTATTTGAGGTAAAGAACTGGCAACAAGAAACCATCTTTAGGCCTTCCTTCTCAGCTAACATTTTATTGTTTGTAATTTTACTTTTTGGTCGACACTAACTTTGATTTTCTTGGAGCAAAGATAATGGAGAAAACTTCACTTGAACAGGGCATGGAACATACCTCAATTAAAGATTTAATGCTTTCTTTAAACAACAAAAACAGAAAATGCAGTTATAGTACTATATAACAAAGCATCTTAAAATAATTCTGAACAAAGAGATACATTGAGGACAAGGGTCATTTCTGCTATTTTGTGGTTTTGAACACTAATTCAATAGTTTTAATTTCATTTCTTCTCTTTAAATCATAATTTTGTGTGTGTGTGCACGCATGTCCCCCTCCTGTTAAATTGATAAGTGGAAAGCTTTTATACCATATTTCAAAACACTAGCAATCATCAAAACAAAATTATATATATATATATATAAAAAAAAAATAACTCCAAGAGAATGGAGATCATTGCATTTTATTTTTTCTGTGTATAGATATGCATGCATACGAATGCATGTGCAAATGTGCATACACATATACAATGTGCTTGTTCATTCATACCTCCCTTCAAAATTTTTCCATTTTGCCACCACATCAGAGGGAAGAGCAATCATCTTAAGTACTTATTAACTAAAATTTGTTTTTTTTTTAAATTATCAAAGCTGCACTCATTAATAAAAGTTGGAAAAAAAAAAACGCAAAAATATTCATTTCATTACACTCACCCTTCCCATCTTTTTTTTTTGTCCATAGGAAGAAGAAAACAATGACAAGATCTTAGGGTTATACCAGTCAAAAGATATTAAAACTGTTTGGTTTCCCCAATATTGCTTCTCTTTGCAAAATTAGAAATCCAAAAATGTTTAAACTACATCAAGGTATAGTGTTCTTAAGTGAAAGGAAACTGTAGAAAATGTTTCAGTTTGTGAAGTACATGTGTGTGTGTGTATGTGTTTGTGTGTTTATATATATTTGACTGCATTGTTTAACAACATCTTCTTCTTTAATACTATTTTTATCAAAATATTTCTTAAGACACAAAACTTACAACTAATACTTTTTTTTTTTTCTTTTTTGAAATGTTATTTGATGTTTCCTTAATACATCTCACCAATTTTTTTTTTCTTTTTTCTTTTTTTTGGTGGATTAATTAATTTTAAAAATATCATAGAAGTCTGCAGAAACATGTCAGAGGACTACTGTAAGAGTGATGATGATATTTAATAATAATAATAATAATAATAATAATAATAATAATAATCATAATAATAATAATAATAATAATATTAATGATGATAATGATGATGATGGTGAAACTAAATATTAAAAAATAGTCCAAATAATGAAGCAATCTAAAGAAGAAAACTATTTTAGCACACCACATGCTAAACTGGTGGTCAACTCAGCACAATCAGCAAAATGGCAAAGGGTGGGGGAGTAATGCTCTTGACCTAGATTTCTTTTTTTTTTTTTTATCACAAAAGAGTGGAGTCTGGATAAATTAAAAAACAGTCAATCCTTATATCCCTGCCTTGTATCAAAACTCAACTTCATTTGATAAAAAGCTTTCTATGATATAGAAAGATGACAGTGTGCACAAACAAGTAGCTGTTCTCTATTTGTATTTTCAACACAATTAGTTGCCATAATAGAGATTATTAAAGTTGTTAATATTTATAATGATGGCAGGTAAACCATCAAAAGGGGGACATAACTGAGTCTGAGCAGGCAGGCATTTTTGGGTTGGCTGAAATTTTGTTGGCAGCATGGCAACAGCAGCAGCAGCAGCAGAGTTAGGACACAAGTTGCTTTATGATGGAGCTCCATTGGTGACAATCTGTTCACTAGTGGTTTGTGATGAACACACAGGCACAATGAAAGCTGATGCAACAGAGAATCTGCTGTGACATAGGCGCTGGTAATCCTGAATTTCTTTATCCAATTTACCAAATTCTCCTCGACACATTGTTTTCAGAACTTCACAACAATGCTGCAATAATTGAAAAACAACTTGGTTAATATTGAAATATAAAAAAAAAATAATAAAAGTATAAAAATGTTACTTATTTAAAACAATTTAAAATCAGTATAGAAATCTGTGTAATATATGCAAAAATAACTATTTTAAAGAATAAGGCAAATAGTAGTAAGTGAAAAGAAACAGGACTAATTAATTTTATGAATTACTTTTATAGAAATTTTATGAAATCACTATAATATCAATAATGTATAATATATACAAACTATAAAAATATTGAACAATAAACAAAGATTTGTTATATTTATCAATTAGAGTAGAAGAATGATAATCAATGCAAAAGATATAAGAAAATATTTATTTATGTACTTTGTTGTAAACAACTGTTTGCAGATACTGTTACAGATTGTTATAAAACAAAAATTAAAACAATATGTTAAATGGTATGGTTACAGGCTGTTACATAAAATGTAATAACAAGCTGTTTGACAGTACAGACTGTTACACAGCAACAGTTATTTTACATGAGAATATAAAGATTCAAAAATATTACTCACCTCCAAAGTACAACCCTCGAGGTCATTCGACAAAGAACTGGCTAATGCAACAGCTTTGTCTTTTGTTGACGGGTCAAGTTCATACATTATCCTAGCACCTGAAGGATACACATGAAAGAGCAAAATAAATAATTTTGAAAAACATAGAAACAGGCAAGTGTCTACAATAACTCTGGGCCAACCAAAGCCCTGTGAGCTTTTATTTCAATTAGGAGGAAGCTGGATGTCATATGCAAGGAGAATAATGTTGAACAGAAGAGAGAGTAGAGAAGACAAGAAATCTGAATGAAGCTGAATGTGAATAAAATAAGCCAAGTGTGAGTCTCTTATATGATAGTAAGTGTATACAAGAGTAAATAAAATAACATAAAAACTGAAAGGAACAGTGTTTTTGTTTTTGAATTTTTAAAAATCAGAGATGCAAAGGACAATATATGTGTCTACTTTTTCAAAACACTTGTGACTAATGGCTTTAAGTTATCCTCAGATCAGAGATTTGGCTTAAATGTTTACAACATAGTGGACTTAGCTAAAGGCTTCCAAGAGCCAGATGGTAGAGTTAAACTCTACAGATTACCACCCACTAAAAGGAACTCTCTCTCTCTCTCACACACACACACACACACACACAGATTCCACAATTTCTGTGTACGAAATTTACAGAATTCCCTTCATTAGGCTTTAGTATAACCAAGTGTATGATAGAAGACACTTGCCCAGAGATCAAACCCTAAACAATGTAACTCTGATGGCAAACTTCTAAACCACTGAGAGTAAAGCAAAACATACACAGGAAAGAGGAGCAGTGTCTAAGACAGATCTAATAACATTAGACATTGCAAAGCAGCTTACAAAACAAAAGATGTAAAATACTAATTACAATAACTTCAATTGTTGAATTCCTGTTCATTAACATGGGTAGAAATTAAAAATGCAAGTGAAGTTTTACCTGATGCTAAATGGGGCATGGATTTGCTGTTTTTACTTAAGAATTCTTCGTTCAGTGTTTTTGCATCTTTGTTGCCATAAATCAACTGCATTTCTTGGTCAAGAACAGTCTGTATACTTTCGGGCAATTGAGTTTTCTTCTTGACTATAAAAAAACAACATCAACTTCATAATTAAAAATATGTCAACAAAATAAAATTTGTAATACTTCGTAATTAGTCATAATACCCAGACACAATGGTTGCACTGTTATGGTTCTCGGCTATTTCCTATATTAGATTTTCTTTTTCTCTTGTTGAATTACAGATGCCACTCTCAATTCATCATTGTAGCAGTAGAAATGGTAATTAACAGTTCAACAAAATTTCAAAAACTATACTGTTTTTACAAGTATTGAAGAACCATTTAAAAATATTCATACTTAAATGTTAAATTTATGCTTTTTCCACTTTGATCTTCTGAAATTAGGTATTTAATGTATTAAAAAGTTTTTCTAGGTTTTATGACAATTTTTGCAACCAAATGCTATTTATTCCTTAATCTTGAAGTAAATGCTAACACTAAAATATATGAAGTATTAATATATTTCAAAAACTTTCTCGTTATCGGAAGTAGAAAAATAGTAATAAAAATGATAAAAATTAACTTGTTTATTTGTTTGAGTCATTTGAATTTAGTCGAACAAATCGCTCCCAGGACTTATATGTAAGCTTAGTACTCATTCTGTTCCTGACTTTTGACAAACCGCTAAGTTACAGGGACATAAATACACCAACATCGGTTGTCAAGCGATGGTGGGGGAAAACACAAACACAAAAATAAATACATACATATATATGTGTGTGTGTGCATATATGTGTATAAATATATATATACCGTCCAACCCATGCTAGCATGGAAAACAGACGCTAAACGATGATGATGATGATGATATATATACATGCCTTTACTCAAAGAAGTACAATTTGACAAAATTAACAGATGTCTATAGGTGATTCTCATTTGTAACGAACATGGTAAGAATGATGGACAGTAATTTTGAAGAACCTTCAGTATGTCAATATGTCCAAATTCTTAATTGCTACAAAGTACTGACCATAACGATTTCCCAGTGAAGACCCACCAACAGATGGATATTGCTCTACCAATTGCTATGGAATCTTGTAGCATCTATTATAGACTGTAAGTGATCTAGTTACCCACATTCAACCACAAGAATTTTAAGAAATCTATTTAGGTCAGTGGCTATTCAAATGAGATTCAATCCTCATATATATGATGTTCAGGTTTGCAAATCCCCAAGTTCTGTTGACCTGTCATCTTTTAATCTTAACAAAAATGTTCAACAACATCCATCAACCACTTTGAAAATTATGTACTTACATAACACAGTAGATAGAAAACAAAAAGTATCATAATCTTAAAATAGGTTGTTTCATAGTTGGATGCATTCCCAACTATTTTAGTCTACATTATTTATCATTTACATTGGAAAACAATAAAATGTTATGCTTATTCTTAATAACCATTTTATTTTATCAGAGTTTATAGATGTAATCTTTGAGAATATAAAAATTCAGTTGTTACCTATTTGCAAGAATCTCATTTTGCACACATGTAAAAGATAGTGGTTAGGATCTAATTTATGTCCTCGTTTTATAGACTGTAACATTAGTAACAATTTTCCTGCAAAAGAAAAAAAAATAATAATCATTAAAAATCAGTTTTGAAATGAACACTAACTAGCAAGATAAAGCTATAACCAAAATTTGCTGAATTTTTATGCCCATTTTTCATGGGTTACATGATTATATCACTGAGGTATTGTTGTTACAGCTGATGCCCTTCCAATTTATAACAATTAACTGCTTCTCAAGTAAAGGATATCATATTGCACACATCTCGAAAGGTGCAAAACCAACAGATTAGTTTGTCAACAAAGGTAACAATAACGTCACAGCATGTAGCTCAGCAATTTTTGGAGAAATACAAAAATAAACAGACACTCACACATACACACACGCATGCATATAACAGGCTTCTTTCAGTATCTAATTCCATGGTTTTGGTCTCCCTGGGGTAAGAGAAGATACTAGCCCAAAGTGCCATGCAGTGGGACTAAACACAAAACCAAATGGTTGGGAAGCAAACTTCTTAACCACACAGCCATGCTCACACCTCAAATGTGGGAAGATATGAATAAAATGCTATAATAACTATAAATGAGTTCCTGTCACCCAATCACAAATTTTGAAATAAAATATGAGGAGTGGGGAAGATTATTTGAAATCCCTTAGATTCACAATATTAATAAATTAATACCAGCAATTATGAGATTTTTAAGTGTTTGGGTAACATACATAAAAAAATCATTCTAATAACTCATATGCAGAGTGTCAGCTTCCAAAAGGCTGATGATTATCAACAAAAAGCCTGCAGCAATATTGAATCTCTAATTTTTTAATTATTATTATTATTAACATTAGTAGTTGGGGATCTATATACATAAATATAAAATGGTTAAACACATAATGGGTTAAATATAAATTATTTAAAAAAATATAAAAGCTGGTTCAGAATTAAATCCATTTCATTTCCTCAGAACAACTAAAAATATTACACTCTAAAATGAATCTTCTTTTCTTTTTATATTTTTCTTCTGTATATCAAGAGTATATCAACAAAAACGTTACAGTTAACAAATAAATAATTGTTAGCTTAATATTCAAGCAAATTACTACCTTTCCGGGAAAAAATTTCATAAGCTAATAAATGCGTTTCTATTCTATTTTGTGCCAGTTGTTGTAAAGGTTTCAAGAATTTCACAGCCTGTTCTAATGGTTCCTTCGTCTGCAAATAAGAGAACAAAAAGAAAAATTATTGTATACAATATGCATTAATATTTTATACCTCTCAAAGAAATGTAACTAAATAACACAAGATATTTTCTTTGACACTCTATTGATTCTTCTCTGTAAGAATATATATTTAATTATTAGCAGATGATGATGATGATGATAATAACAACTCTTCCAAAAGTATAAGATTTGTTTCATCAAGGGTTGTGGAGCCAGAATAGAGTCATAGAGTCAGAAGCAAGTCTGTAAGAATGTACCAACTCCAACTGAATACAAAATGTAATATATGTAAAAATTTCCAATTTCAAAGATAAGCTTTTTCACTGTTTTCTGCTCTGGGAGTAATCAAATCAGATTTAAGGGCTTCTCTGAAGAAGGTTCAAGCAAAAGCAATTGTTTCTAAGAGCATGATGTTAGCAAAATATTCACTTCTTGTATCTTCCCCTTTTTTCTTAACAATCCCGCATCTTTCTTTCAAATTACTCCAAAATAATATGTATTTAAAAGCTTATTTAGCCAGCAGATAGTTTTTTTGTAAATACATTGATTTACAGCAATCTGAACAAGTGACTCCAATCCAGCCATCTAACTAGTAATTTCACTAGGAACACATAAGCATCATTTTTTAAAAATCTTATTTCAAATTTAATAAGCATTGGAGGTTCCTACAGGACAACGTGTTAAAGTCCTCTCTTGACCTAAGGTAACAACATAGTTGACAGGGGCATAAAGGTAATGAAACAGGCATGGAAGGACTGGAAGTGTGGTGGTAGCAGAGAACTGTATCAGATTGCCAGAAGGGAAGCTAGGAGACAGGTTTGCTTAGCCAGAAGGGAAACAGATAAGAAAAAAATTTGCCAATGTTCTGCATCATGAGGACCAGAAACTTGAAGTGTTTTGAATTGCAAGACAGTATGTGAGAGAAAATTGCAATGTCATAGGAGAGAAATGTGTCTGCATGGATGATGGCTCACTTGCATTTACTGATGCTGCAAAGACAGAAACTTGGAGATGCCACTGTGAAAGGTTGCTAAAAGAAGAAAATGAATAGGAGAAAGAGAGTTTGCCAAATGTCGACCCAACAGAGGGACCAGCTATTCGAATTGAGAGTACCTTGGTAGACAAAGCAATTTAGAATATGAAGTCAGGTAAAAGAACCCCAGCCCATCAAGAATCACTGCTGAGATGCTTAAAATACCTGGCAGTGTAGGCTATAGTCTAGTCACCTGTATAGTTAACCAGGTGATACATGAAGGAGTCATACCCAATGAGTGGTGTAGCAGCACTATAGTCAACTCCTACAAAGTAAAGGTGACACATTAGATAGAAATAATTACAGAGGTATTAAATTGTTGAATCAGGTAATAAAAGTAATGGAAAGGGTCACAGCCCAACTAATTAAGAAGAGAGTTAGTTCAGATGAGAAACAGTTTGAGTTTGTGCCAGGGAGAAGCAACACTGATGCTATATGTCTGGTAAGACAGCTGCAGGAGAAATTCCCAGCCAAAGATAAACCTCTGTATGTGGCTTTTGTTGACATGGGGAAAGCCTTTGACAGCCTCCACCCCCAATCCCTTATCTGGTGGTCAGTACAGAAACTAGGGATAGATGAGTGGTCGGTGAGAGCTGTACAAGTCATGTAGAGGAATGCTGTCAATAAGGTGAGGGTTGGCAACGAGTACAGTGAAGAAGTGTGAGTTCACCAAGGATCAGTCCTCAGCCCCCTCTTATTCATCATAGCCCTCCAGGCAATAACAGAGGAATTCAAGACAGGTTACCCCTGGGAGCTCCTCTATGCTGATGACCTGGCTCTAATAGCTGAGTCACTACTAGAACTAGAAGTTTCAGGTGTGGAAGCAAGGTCTAGAATCAAAGGGCCTTAGAGTCAACCTAGCAAAAACCAAAGTCTTAGTAAGTAGGAAGGCAGAAAATCACAAATCCCTTCAGGGAGATGGTCCAGCTCAATCTGTAGAAAAGGTGTAAGTAGAAACTCCATAAGACACATCCGGTGTAAGCTATGGGTACATAAGAGGTGCAGCAATATCAAAGGAAGGTTAACTGGGAAGATAGTTTTTGTGTGGCAGATGCACAGGTGCAATAAACATCAAAGATGTACAGAAAACAGATTCCATCACATGCCAGAGGGAAAAACTAGAAGTAGTTGATAGCTTCCATTACCTAGGTGACCAAGTCAGTAGTGGGGTGGATGCTCTGAGTGCATAGCTGCTAGAATAAGAATAGTCTGGGCAAAGTTCAAAGGGCTTTGCTGGAAACAAAGGGCCTCTCCCTCAGAGTGAAAGGTAGACTGTATGCTGCCTGAGTGCAACACAGTGGTGATACATGTGCTGTGACTGCTGAAGACATGTGTATGATTGAAAGAAATGAAGCTAGTATACTTTGGTGGATGTGTAAGTCAGTGTGCATACATGACAGATTGTAAGCACCCTGAGAGAAAAGTTGGACATAAGAAGCATCAGGTGTGGTGTGCAAGAGAGCCTACTGCTCTGGTATGGTCATGTGTTGCGTATGGATGAGGACAGCTGTGTGAAGAAATGTCACACCCTAACAATGGAGGGAACCTGTGGAAGAGGTAGACCCAGGAAGATATGGGCTGAGGTGGTGAAGTACGACCATCGAATGTTGGGCCTCACAGAGGCAATGACAAGCAACCAAGACCTTTGGAGATATGCTGTGCTTGTAAAGACCTGCTGAACCAAGTGTAATTGTAGTCATGGCTGATGCCAGTGCCACCTGACTGGCACCCATGCTGGTGGCACATAAAAAACACCCACTACATTCTTGGAGTGGTTGGTATTAGGAAGGGCATCCAGCTGTAGAAACCTTGCCAAATCAGACTGGAGCCTGGTGCAGCCTCCCAGCTTGCTGGACCTTAGTCAAACCATCCAACCCATGCCAGCATAGAAAGCGGATGTTAGACAACCACAATGATGATGAGAGTATTTATGGGTTAAAAATTTAATTCACTTAGCCAAACTAGTCTAAATGACAATTGTAGATTCTTTAGCAAGCTATGATTAAAAATAATGGAAATATTGCCACAGATGCATTTGTATCAGAAAGTAGAGATCTTTAACATTTCATAGTTGTACTTAATCTAAGACCAGGCGTTGAAACTGGAGCATCAAGCTGCTAATTTCTATTAGATTTATAATTTAGGTAGTGATCTATAATTACATAACATGAAAGATAATTGAGTACTAATTTGAATTAATAGTCGTCTAAACCAAAATCCTTCATGTTTACCTTGACCAACTTTTCTGGTATTAGTTCTTCCTCTTTTGGTCCATCCATCTCTCCATCAGTAGCTTTATTTTTGTTTTGGTGCTCTTTCTTTTCCATCTCAGCTCTCTGTTTCTCTTTCTCGAGTTCAGCTTTCTTCTGGGCTTTACGTCGTTTATTGCGTAATTTCTTAAGTTCACTAGGTGATAAATTTTCTACAAACAGAAACATTTGTAAATAAGTTAATGACAGGAAAATATATGAATATCATAAAAAGAGTAACAAATATATTCAGATAAGAAACATGTGGTAAATTTCAAGTGGACATGTATAGATAGAATAATTAAAATAATTCACACAAATATACGTACACATTCCAGTGGGATTATCACATAATATAGTTGTAAACTTTCAGTCAAACGTGTGTCCACCTATTTTTAAATATGCCACTATGATAAAATTAATCATATTTTATACTGCAGTATGGTTATAACTTTAGGTCGCTTCCTGTTAACTTATCACAGAACCATTTTTATAGTATAATAACTAAAAATACAAAGTAACATTATTTTCAGAGATGAAATTCATAAACAATCTAAGCATATTTTCATAAATTGTGCATGTGTGAACTTTTGCAATACAAGTATAGTAAATTTGACTTGCCATTTTTTTTTCTAAAAATCATAATACTAAAGGAAAAACTGCACTAAGAGAAGATTTTTTACTTGGGATTTCATATCCCATAATTAATGACACACATTATACATAAGTGCACAACTTATATGAATAAATAATGTACTTAGCATACATTGCAAAATAAACAAATGAATAAGACAAAACATACCTGTGTCTATAGATTTGTCTTTTTCGATTTCAGACTGAGGGTGATCATAAAGATACAAATATATCTAAAATATAACAACAGAAAAGAAAATTTAATGCTAGAAAAAGGAACATGGTAACTACTTCAAAATATTTTTTCAAAAACATAATTTTAATTACCATCATTCATTCGTTCATATAAACATCTGTTTTTCCATGCTAGCAAAGGCTGGATGAAGACACATTATTGAAGAAATGTTTTATAACAAGATACTCTTTTTGTCACTAATCTTTTATTATCCAAGGAAAGGATTTTTATTCCACTTGACTTTGAAAGTGCTAAGTTATATATAATGTGATTTGTTCACATTGCATACCTGCTTTTTTTAAAACTGTTTATATTAAAATTTAATTGATATATGCTACTTGGATTCTGGTCATAAAATAAGATTATCAGAACAGTGATGTTTGGGAATTTCCATTTACTAGCATGCCAATATCTTTTTTAATAATCACATATAATCAATTTTCTTCTTATGCCTACATTATTACAACCTCTATAGTATTGCAGGCAGTGTTACCTCACATGGTCAGCTTCATCCAAACATTCACATTACACCCAATACGTCAGCCTAGTTCCCTACCACTGTCATTCTCAATTCAACTTATGTTTCCCCTCAAGTTTTACTACCATTCATTCACTTCTGCCACATTCCAAGACATTACATAGAGAGAATATTCCTTTGTCTTTGAAAAAGTTAGTAGTTGCTATCACATATTCCGTAAATTTGAACTACTACTCACGACAACTTTGTCTTCATTCCCAACACAGAATAGACCATCTAAATGAAAGAAATATTTCAATGAACCTTCACAGAATTGGAAGAAGATAAGAGTGGATCTGAGAAAATTAGATAATAGCAAGAAGCTGACATGGAAATATTTTATCGCAGTGTATTTATTGCAAACTAATGGATACACATGAGGTGTTGTCAGATCACTAGTAGGCTAACCAAAAAGTTGGCCTTCATATGCAGCAGATGCACAGGAACAGTCAGCAATAAGAGTAGACATGAAATAAAGTTTTCAAATGTCAGAAATTACCCTAGCTGTTAACTTTTGTTACCTTGGAGATTAGCAAGGGAGGTAGGTATTACTTAAGCATAGTAACCACAGGAAGAACAAAGTGGAAAAAATTTGGGGAGCTATTACTTCTGCTGGCAACAAAGAACGAAGGGTAGATTGTGTGATGCTCCACAACAGCAAGATGAGGGCCCTGAATACAAGGGATATGCAAGATCTAAATTGAAATTAAGTGAGCATATTCCATTGGATGTTAATGTTAGCTGTGTGCAAAAATGACATTGCAAGATGAGAGAAAAATCAGATACAAAAGGAATTAGACATAATGTGCAAGGTTACACTGGGACATGTGATGCTTGTGGAGATAGCAGTTCTATTATATAAGTGTAGAGTGTTTAAAGATGAAATGTGTGGAAGCAGGAAACCTAGAAAAATGCAGGACACAACTGGCCCCGAGGGGCCAAACATCGTAAGATGATGACAAAGGACTACAAGTGGCAACATGCACTGAAGAAGATATGTCTACCTGTGCAAGCAGGAAAAAATAATCATTAAACTAGTGGTAGTGATGAAAGTTGGGATACATAATATCTACATTTGGATCTCTCATCTATTATGCTCCTATTAAATCTTCATCCACTACCTCCACCCTCTCTGTGCTGCCTGTGTAATGAGTGATGTATTAGACCAGTCAGAATTCAATCAACTCCCAACCACCACCTAAATAACAAGAAATGGCATCAGATCCAACAGTATTCAATACCCCTAACTATCACCCTTCTGTGAGGCTAACCTTCATCGTCCCAACCTCATTATTACTTATTACTGACAACTATCACCCAATTTTGCAGCAACCCATCCTTCCCAGTAATCTTCCTCACATCTCTATCTCTCTTTCTTCCTCCACCTAACAGCTCATGTATTTCTATCTAGTCTCTCCCCTCCATCACTTCCTTCCCTACCACCCTACTGTCCATATCATTCAGCCTCTCCAACCATACTCCCTTCTTTCACTCACTTTCCCAGGTTCCACATCTATCATTGCTCTCTCTTCAAGTCCCCTTCTAGTGCTGATGTCACACGGAATTGCACCCAATACAGTCTGTAAAGTAGTTGGTGATAAGAAGGGCTTTGAAATGTAGAAACTATGCAAAATAAGAACTAATTTAACTGTGATAACTTGTCCAACCCATGCAAGCATGGAAAGCAGATATGATGATGATAATAGAAATACTGTGACGACATCCTGTCCAACCCATGCCAGCATGGAAAGCAGACATAAAAGGATGATGACAGGAAATATTTTATTAACCTAAGAAATATTCCAACTGAAAGAATTTATAGGTAAATATACAGAAACCACTCACCTCAATAGCGATATGAGCTGTCTTAAAATAAAAAGGGTGATTTCTAAGTACATCTTCCAAACGTAAGAGTCCTACATAAGCTCTTAATGTCATTTTTCTCATACAATATGTATGGAAGTCAAACTGATCTTCAATAATTTCAGTAAAGTGCTGTAAAAATATAAAATTGTATTTTAAAATCATTATTTCTTGTCTATAAAATATTCAAAGCAAATTATATAGACATTAGGTCTTTAAAAAGAACTTTGGATTGAACAAAGTGGAGAATAAGTAAACTATGAACTTATGGTTACATAAGGTGTACACAAGATGTTACAGCAAATTAAAAACAAATACGAAGTTACAAAAACCAAGGGAGTTAATTAGAAACTTACTCTATCAATTTCATGGCATTTTTTCAAAGCTTCACCCCATTTTCCTAACCTTTGGTAAGCTGCAGCACATTCAGTTTGGAACCACATACACTGCATCTCATTTAAATTTTCCATTGCAGATACACCTTCCTATAAATATAATATGAAAGCGAAATAACAAAAAAAAATTCTTAAAAATAGAAAGTGGTACCTGGTAAGAAATATGTAATTAAGAATTAGGAACACAAATGAAAATTTAAAACTCTATGTTTGTGTAAATCAGAAATTATTACAAATTGCTGACAAAGTAAAAAAAAAAAAAAAAAACAATTAGATTTTGAAAGTCTACAAATAGAATGGTAAAATGGTAACATGGCACACAAACAATAAATTGTAGCTTATTTTTCTTTGAAATCATCTCAATTTGGTTATGAACATAAAAGGCAGCATATTATTGGATCTATGCTAAAATACTTAAAAACTTTCAACACTGAGTAGTCAGAGAAATATCTGCTTCTAATACTTTCTGCACAAAATTATAAATGAAGAGATAGATAAATAAATATATCAACAGATATATGGAACATCACCAGAATGGAAAATGACAAAATACAACTTAAGAAATAAAAGCATTTCTAGGATGAATGATCATGATATGAATAAATTCAGTGCCAGAACTACAGGAAATTGAAACATCAAGTTCAAAGTCCATCACTTGCTAAACTTTATTGCATTTTATCTATAGCAGTGGAATCTTTTATTGAAAATACTTCCAATTTTGATTCACTATGACTTAATCAAATAATTTATATAATTTTTAAAAAGTAGAAAATGTAATAGAATTTTTTTTTTAAATTTACCCTAGTGAATTTTGAACACATGTCAGCAGCTTCTTGAATTAAGTTGCCTCGTAGCATGTATTTAGCACATTTTGAATTGATGTATCGATCAGCAGTGTCCAGTGATTGAGCTTCATCCATACATCGGACAGCCTCTTCCATATCACCAGCATGCTATTAAAATAAAATGAAAAATAGAAAGAAAATGATTTCAGGAGTCAGGAACAATTGTTTAAATGCAAACAAATTGAAAGCATAAAAACACCTAGCAATATTCAACTAAAATCAAATCAAATGTGTACCTTATAAATTTTAGCTTTTAGGGCATGCAGTTCAATTAATAGCGGAGTGTGTTCAAGAGCTGCATTAACATGTTCCAAGGCTTTCTTTGTTTGTTTCAAAAAATCATAATGCTGAGCTAAGTAATAATATCCCCATAAAAGCGCCGTTGGAGGCTCCTTCTCAACCTGATCTGAAAAAGAAAAATAAACATCTCCGATAGGATTATTTCAGGAGAAAATGTCATTGTATTTGAACATTTATAAGTAAAACATTGTGAAAATTGTTTAACCCTTTAGTATTTAAACCGGCCATATCCGGCCAAAAGTATTCTACCTGTTTTATGTTCAAGCTGGCCAGATCCAGGCTCTCACACCTACCCTACAATGTTATTCTACATTAAGTAATTACACCATCAAGATCTTGAAGATATGAGATAATGCACGATTAATTCAAATCAATGGGAATCAATAGGCATTATGTTTGATAGAATAATCTGAACACTAAAGGGTTAAAGGTCAGAAAACCAGGAAAATGTAACTGCACAAATTTTCAGGTTGTGTAAATAATAATTTAAGATTAAATGGACTGTCACTAACTTATCATCATGTTTGAAGGATGTGGGGAAAACAAACCAAATTATCTAGACATTATGGAAACAATTGAAAACGGCTGAAATTAGCTATAATCCAGAAAAAGGACTAACTAGTTTAATTAAGTAGGCCATTAAAAGTGAACAAACAGTTACAAATACAACAAAATACTCAGCATTAGTTGCCACAAGTTTTTTTGTCAACTCGATGCACCAGCTAAGGTAGTGGGGGAGGGGGGTCGAAATTATTGCTCAAATAATTTCTGAATAAACTGAAAGTAGACATTTTTGATTACATTTTTAAAATCTTGATTTCACTCTTCTAACCAAAAGCCTGATATGTTGATGTGTCAACTTAACAAAGCAGGCAGTATGAACTCAATGCAAGTGTGATGCTGCATCGTAAGTAAGGCATAAGTACTGAATGAACAAGATTTGGAGAAGATGAAAAGAAGTGAAGTAAGAATGATCCACTAGATGCATAATGCTTATAATATGAAATTGAAAAATGGTTAAACATGAAAGCTTTAGTTCATGTAAGGAAGAGACAACTGTATGACAGATGAAAAAAATTCAAGGTAAGTGATGGGGCAATACACAGCACAGCTTGTGCAAATCAAGGAAAAATGATGACATTAATTGTAAACCAAAGGTTCTGTTAGTTCAGTGATCCATTGCCAAGCCCTTTCTCCATTTGTTTTGTTGCCAAGTAGATGGAGGTTTATCATCACAATTAGAATACTGCATAAAGTCAATAACATTAATCAATAAAAAAAAAATGAATCCACATCAATTTTTTCCTTGGCTTCATTAGGCAATAACAATAATTTTCATCTTTTAATCTTTACTGGAACATAAAAAGATGCCAACAATCTCCTCAAGTAACCAGGATATAACTTGAAAGGGTATTCAAGGTAAAGGGCAATCTTACGGTTCTAGTATATTTTATGTCAAATGACCACGTGTATTTGTTTATACATGATCGTCGATTTCCGTAAAAAACTTTTATTTTTTTACATATGGGGTTGGGGGGAAATGGGATCTTTGTGGTTAGGGTTCCTGATCCTAACCCTAACTTTTGAAGTAATGAAAGCAAAAGAGACTAAGAGAAAGCGATTGTTTGAGGAGGGAAGTTCTTTTGAAGTTACCGTGCATGGGAAGCATTGATGTACATGTGTGTGTGTATTTTTTACGGAAATCGACGATCTATATAAACAAATACACGAGGTCATTTGACATAAAATATACTAGAACCGAAAGATTGCTAGGTAAAGTAATCACTTTTAAAGAAACTACCTGGATATAAGTTGAAGAGGTACCTAAGATCATGATTATGACTAAGAGCTGCTTACAAGAAGCTACATGATAAAATTGGATGGTCATGATATGTCTAGTTAACATTGTATAATTTTAACTTGAATGAATAACGAAGGTCAATACGTCTACTTATATTATAAACATTTTAAACTTTTATTGTACTTAATGCAGATTTAAATAGCATCTAACATAATGGATTCTAGAATTCAAAGGGAAAAGAATAGGTCACAAAATTCAGCCAACAATAATATCCTGATGAAGGAAAATCACAGTGACAGATAATCACAGAAATTCTTTCACACTCTTTCTTCAAATAGATCACAGAAACCTAATAGAATATTCAAACCAACATTTCTTCAATTTCTAATATATTTTCTGCCATTATTGTATCAAAAACAAAATAACTTGTCATTTCATGCAACCTAATTCCTAAAAGTCAAAATTCAAATTCTAAGCATAAATGTAAGCTGGTTAATATGTCCTGTATCATTTACATCAAAGACAAAAGAAAGACTTACTTAAATGGAAACGTTCATGGGACTTCAAGCAATCCAGATAACCATGTATGAGATCTTCGATTATCTTAACCTATAATAAAGCAGCAAAAATTATAGCTTAAATGGATTATGAAAAAGAAAAATGCTAATAATAATATCTTGCTATAGCTGGTTGTATACATAATGTGCCAATACCTTAAAATACTTAACAAAAAGTCAACTAGTTTAACCCCTTAGCATTCAAGGCCTAAATATTCTACTTGCATTATGTTCAGACTGGCCAAATCTGGCTTTTTACACCTACCCTACAATGGTATTCTAAAAATAGGTAATCACATCATTAAAATCTTGAGGATACAAGATAATGAGGGTTAATTCAAAACAATATAAATAAGCATTACATTTGACAGAGTAATCTGAATGCTAAAAGATTAAACATAACAATTTTAAACAATGGCAATAGTAGTGCCAGTGCCACCTTTCATGGAATGGCATTTTATGAACTGCTTTGCATGTTTTATGGATATAATCAAACAGACACTAATATTGTACAGTGATTTATTAACTATATTTTCTAAGATGGTCCCATCCAACATGTATCTGTTTTTAGATGTTTAAGTAATCAGTGCCTCCTTTGTAAAATTTTTTATAGAAATTACTAAAGGTGAGAACTTATACAAGGAAATTATACTGAACCTTGCTACACCATCAATCATATTTTCTACTAACGGATAACAATATAGCATTCATATTCTAATCCCAAAAAATGTGTTTAAAACATAAGTATTGTAACTGGTTTAGCTAAGGTGAAGAACCACTGCTCAAAATGGCAGCTTGGCCTGCTAGAAATAACAGCCTAAAACAAGAAGAATACCTTTCTATTTGAATGATTATGATGCTCTAACTGGCACTCAACAAGAGTACCAGTTAATCCAATCAAGGGAACAGCCTGTTGGTGAAATTATCATTCAAGTGGATGAACACTCCACAGATGTTTAACATAATTCTCAGAGAGGTTCAGCAAGACACAGAATGTGACAAAGCTGGCCCTTTGAAATGCAAGTACTACTCATCTTACAATCATGAGCTGAGTACCCTAACCACTAAGCCACACGCCTATGATGTCCTAAAGATAAACAAAAAAACACTTCATTTTGTTAAATTTTGTGTTGATAATTGTTGTTTCATCATCATCATTTAACGTCCGCTTTCCATGCTAGCATAGGTTGGACAATTTGACTGAGGACTGGCAAACCAGATGGCTGCACCAGGCTCCAATCTGCTCTGGCAGAGTTTCTACAGCTGGATGCCTTTCCTAACGCCAACCTCTCCAAAAGTGTAGTGGCTGCTTTTACGTGCCACCGGCATGAGGGCCAGTCTAGCAGTACTGGCAACGGCCACGCTCGAAATGGTGTTTTTAATGTGCCACCTGCACAGGAGTCAGTCTAGCGGCACTGGCAACGACCTCGCTCGAATGTTTTGTTCACATGCCACCGGCAGAAGTGCCAGTAAGGCAACGCTGGTAACGATCACACTCAATTCGTTACCAGCACCACCTTACTGGCATTGTGCCGGTAGTACATGAACAAAACATTCGAGTGAGGTCGTTAGCAAATTACTGATGTTTCCTCTAAATACCCCTTATTTAGTAGTGTAGAGAATGTAATTGTTTTATATATGTTAACAAGAGACTTATGTAAGATCACAAGAGCCATGAGCTTTTGCTTGCTGGCCTGCCTGTAGTAGAATAATAGCTTGCCATATATTAAAGAAGATGGATAAAAGGACTTGTTTGTTGATAACTTCTAAAATATGCTTGATTCGTTGAAAATATAGATTACAACAAACATAAAATAACAGTAGAGGATGAAACAAATATCTATGAACATATTACTCACTTTTTCTGGAGATTTATAAAGTTCTTTCAAACGAATAAACAATGGTGGAACCCCTTTATGCAAAGCAGCACATAAATATTGGTCAATCTGAGTCTTGAACACCTCACCTGCAATAAAAAATTAAAAAATAAAATAAAAATAAAACATAAAAACATTCATACTTTAAACAAGTCATAATTCAATTAGCACAATTGTTGAAACATCAATTCTCAATATTGTAAAAAAAAAATTCATAAAACTTAATATTCCTTCAGTCAGCTGATAAATATTAAAGACAAGGTACAGGAATAGCAGAATGGTTATGAAGCTTGCTTTGCAACTACATGGTTCCAGATTCAGTACCACTGTGCGGAATATTGGGCATGGGTCTTCTACTATACTACTATAGCCTCAGACTGACTAATGCCATGCATGCAGAAATGTTAAATAGAAACTGACAACTCTCGCTCTGTCTGTCTGTCTGTCAGAGTGTGTGTGTGTGTGTGTGTGTGTGTGTGCATGTGCACACATGTGAATGTTTTTTTTTCTACATATTCTCATTAATACTATCTGAGCAAAATCATGTCTTTGCTTGCATCCTCCAGAAAGCAATCAGCAAGTTTGTTGCTTTTAATATGTGGGAATGCAAATATCTCACTTCAAACAATTATGGGTTGGCAACAGAAAAAGCATCTGGCCGTAGAAAATCTGCCTCAACAAGTTTCATCCAATCTATTTAGCCATGAAAATAACACGTAAAATTAATGATGATGGTTAGGCAAATGATTGTATAGGCTATGGCTACAGTTCTAAAGATTAAAAAAACAAAGAAAAATGAGTGTGAAGCAAATGTTATTACATGACATTCAAGTAGAGGTCAAACTTCAAAAAGTGTTATATTTTTGTATAGTATGGTCTATGTTACAAATTACTAAATCTTGCAGATGGTAAGACACAGTTCATAAGAATTGATATGCCATACATATAAAAAAGAATTATCGATTTTTTTTTTTTTTAATTGAATGAAATCAAAGTGAGAATTCAAGGAAAATTAAACAATGAATACTTTACCCATAGTGAATGATAAAGGCACTCTCTTTGGTAAGGAAGCTTTAGGAAACTTTGTAGAAACCTCATTATAATATTTTAATCGATCATTTATTGTTGCATCTAAATAAAATTTGAAAAATCAAACATAATTACTTGAAATAGGAACATACAAAATTATACAATTTATATAATCATCTTGCTCAATAATTAAAAACAGCTATGGAAACACTTTTACCACTTATAATTTTGTCAATTAATCAGGCAGTAGGAATTGTCTTAAGATGAATCAAAGAAAGAGTTCACGCAAATTTGACAACATTAAATAATAAATCAATGAAGAACAAAAAGAAAACTTATTTTATAAAAAATAACTGAAATATGTAGAATCAAATTTCACAGAAGAGATTTCCTATACAAAAAAAAACTTAACTAAAATTAATACAGGCTAGTAACAATACACTTAAAATGCAATTCTTTATAAAAATCTTAACCATTCTTCTACAAAATAAAAATCAACATTCCTGGAGTTTTTAAGTCGAAATTTTGCTTAATATATTTCATTCTGTCATACTTTCTTTTCAGAAAGAAATTAGTGAATGCTATTTTATTATGCCTTTAATAATTATACTGTATTCCAGATAGCTGCATAATATAAGAGATTCATACCTGGATGCATAGATCCTTCCATTCCTTTATAGTATGCCATATTTTCTGGATTACGTTCAACTAAGATTTTATAGAGAGCACAAGCTTCTTCTCTTTTCTTTAACTTGAGAAACAATGCAGCTGGAAATGAGAATGTTAAAAAATTCATTAAAATGCCATGTTTACATATAAATAATCATTGGAAGTAATTAACATCGAAATAAGTTCATTAACACTAGTACAAAGACACAAATGTATGACTGACACTGTAGGGAAGAAAGGCAATCTTCATTCAGCAACGATTTCAACTCAAAATGTAAAGGAACACAGGCAAATATCACTTCATATCATCTCCATCTTTCTGCCATTTCAAATGCTCATCATTTTACTAGATTAACTTCAATGTTAGGACATAAGATTTGTGATTAAGGAGAATGATCAACTAAATTCTCCCTTTAACAGCTATTAATATTATTGATTTTGGATGGCTTGAGTGTGGAGATAACTTCAACAAGATATGAATTTGAAAGATAAAGGGACATAACTAAATACTGAAATAGTCTGTCACTATACTATTTCTAAATGGTGATCTGTAACATAGTATGTGCAGTCACACTCGGAGAAGGGATTAGTCAATTAAATCAACCCCAATACTTGACAGGTACTTCATTTTATTGGCCCAGGAAAGACAAAACAAAGTCGACCTTGGTGACATTTAAACACACAATGTCAAGAACCAGAACAAATACCACAAGGTATTTTGACCAACACGCTTGAAGTGTTATATACCAGATGGTTATTATAAACCACAGTATTATTCAATGTCCTTATATATTTAAAGCATTAATTTACTCTCAGCCAATGGAACAGGCTACAAAATTTATTTGATATCTGCCTTAGTCTTAGTTTTATACTCTCAAAGCCAGTACAATGACCACTTTCAGCCTGCACCTTAGATGAAATTACCTAGTACTGGTGAATGAATGGAGAAAATCTAAGATAAATAGAAGCCTTTAGTCTTGCTAAGGACAAAATAACTTCTCTAGTATTGGTGCCACAATTAAATACACTCACTATGATTGGTGATAGGAAGGGCATCCAGCAACCTATCAGAAGTTTTGAGAATTCATTCCTACCTAACTGTACTTGTAAATATAACACTTAAAGATACCTATTAAATGAAGTATAAAATAACAGATTTAAAAATGAGAATAATAGTCAATCACTCCCTTTTATTCAGTTATAGTTCTCTTGTACATAAAATATTCTTTAACAAAGTTACAGATTCCTTACCTCGAGTCTCCAGAAGATACAGCCTATCCACTATTTGACTATCGTTCGAGTGTAAATGTTCTAATGCATCTTCAATCATATTAGCTTCCTGTAAAACCATGTTTTGATATAACAGCATTTCACTGTGTTCATAATCCATGAGCTTGGGCTAAAAAGAGAAGAAAAAAGGCTTAAGTTTAACTAAAAATCTAAGAATTACAAAATCATGTAAAAGAATTTCATAGTATATTGTCCCAATGAGAGTTGTTTTACTAAGACACATATTCCAGAGGGTACTGGTACTACTACTACTACCAGAATCAACCATCAGTATATGTTCCAGCTTAAAACCAACTGCCAACAGTGCTTCCTTTTGGGGTTCCAGGACATGCTAAGCTTGTGCATCCATTTCACACCTCAACAAAACAAGCTACATGCCTTTCACTAGACATACATAAGAGCTGGTTTACTTTTCAAATTATTAATTTTTACTAATTAATAAAAATTAAAAAATTATTACAATGTAAATAAGCTAGACATAACTGCATGATACAAATATTTAAGATTCATGTAATACAAAAGCTAAATAAAATTTGATCCATAAACCCAATGTTGTCCAGTTTCATGCAGTACCAGAGATTTTAATTCGTTAGCATTCAGATTATTCTGTGAAATGTAATACTTAATTATTCACATTGTTTTGAATTAAATTATGCATTATTTCATATGTTCACAATTTTGATGATGTGATTTTTAATTTTAGTATGACTTTGTATGTGTGAGAAGTTGGATCTGCCAAGTTTGAACATAAAAGAGGTAGAATATTTTGGCCAGACAAAGGGTTAAAAAGTATTTTAGCCGCTTTCTGCTAAGAATGTGATTTTCTTTGATTACATCTTACACTCTAAACATCTGGAGTGTATATCTCTCAGTTACGCACAAGGACATTTTCATAAATACGCCTTGTTGCAGATCATGTAATTATTATAATTAGTCCAAGTTCTATCTACAAGTGTTTAAATCATGACGATTCAAGATTGTTTTTTTTTATAAATAAAAGATAAGTTTTTTATCCTTTTATTAAATATACAAATTAAGACACATGAAAACAAGTCTATTTGAAACCACAGCAGCTTTTTAAAAAAAGGCCAGCATTTAACTTTAAAAAAAAAGATCATACATAAACACATGGTAGCAAGACAGATTGTAAACTTTTTGTTTATTAGTTCCAATAAATAATATTACTTACAACCTGAGTCTTCCGGAATTCTTCTAAAATTTTAAGAGCCATATCATAATCACGTAATAGATGATAAGCCATTGCATAGCCAATCCAAGAAGCTCTTTGACCAGGTCTGAGAACCAAAAGCTGATAACGGGTGTCCTAAAATATATCAAAAGAAATTTGTATTGTCATATTAATTCCACACCAATAGGCAGAAATAAGTAAATGAGTACTGATTTTCTTAATTCTTATTACTTATTACATATAAGGCAATCTTAAAACTAAGAGTTATGGATAAAATAACATTTTCTAAAAAATTGATCTGAAGAAAAGAATACATGAGGTGGCAGAAATGTTGTTACTATTGTCACCAACGGTTTCCAATCCAATTTGCCATGCAAAAAAGAGATGGGGCAGTTTGACAACAGAGCATACACGCTGAATTTTTCTGACTATGCACCAAAACGACTTTGGAGGGCCAAAAAATTACATGTAAAATACAGCAAGATTTGGAAAGACAGTGACGATGTTTGAATGTTTACACTATGCCAACTTGCATACCAGAGAAAAATGGTAGTCTTCTATAAGACTTTCATTATGTTTTTCTGTGATGCTTGCTCTTCTGTTCTGATTGCATCTTTATAAAATTTACTTAAATCTACCTTTACAATAGACATCCACCACTATCAACATGCATCATTTTTTCATCTAGTATGTATATTCCATTCATGGGGCAGGCCTAAACTTGCATATTAAGAAGCAGAGAGCAAAAGGGTTGTTAATGTCTTACATTATCTACATGTGAAACTTCTTGAGTTAAATATTTGGGGGAAAATGTTCAAATGGTATACTAGCCTTCACTGACAACAAAACAATACAAAAAATGCTGAGAATAAATGAAATAAGAGAAAGACTGTTCTCCTTACAGCTGTGTCAGTAAGGAAATAGTCATTAAATCAATTAACTACTTGAAGACAAGAAACGTTGTGTGAAAGCTAACAGAATTATGCAGAAAGCTATTCATAGGTTATGTCATTATCATTATTAATTGCTAAAAACAGTAAAGGTGACACACTTGAGTGGGTTTAACTAAATTACCAATAAAATTCAAGAAATATAAAGAATTATTACAACAGAAAACAGGGAACCCGTTTGAGATGCAACCTGGATTCACACTACGCTGTGCCAAACTGCTTAGACAAGTGCATGAGTATACAGCAAAGGGTAGACAATTCATTTTTGATTTTTGTATACTTTGACAATGAAAGTGAAGAATTAAATATATTCTAGCTGACCTTAGCATTCATCTATTTGTTTCTATACACTTTAGGTTATTCAAAAGATTGTTTAATAGAGGCTCTTAAATTATTATTCTTTACGATCTGATTTTCATTACAAAATCTGTTAAAGAACTGCAAAACAAACAATTGAGAGATAAACCATAACTAAGATTAAAATGGATTTATTGCTGGAAAAGGACAGGAAGAACTGTGTATCCAATACAGATAATTGCAGTAAGATCTCTAGTAAACTGAAACCACATGATGCTAGTGTCGTGATTGCATTACACACTAGCTCAGCTAACATAGAAAAACAGACATGAAACTGATGAGGCTACATACACACGTATATAAGAAACGCACACACACATTAGAGAGCCCATAAATGCAATAAGTCACCTTGGAGCATGATAGCAAAATCAAGTGGATTGTGTCCTTTTGCATTACATCACTCTATAGTTTGTGATTCAGTTGTAGGAAAACAAAAAAAATCTTTTTGGTGGTTCAATGCCATCACTTCTCAAAAGATTCTGGAATTATCATGAGATGTAGAGATAAAAACTACTAAAAAAATATTTACTTCTTTAGTTTATTAGTTCACTCATATATTTATTTTTCTGTGTATTTTTAAAATACTTGTAAAATGTATTGCACCAGTTTATCAATGAATTATTTTTATCTCTAAATTTGTTTCTTTCTTTCTTGTTGAGAGATTGAGATCTTACTATCTGTATATTCTCTGACCAGTAATAATATATATATGTGTGTGTGTGTGTGTGTGTGTTCTTTTTTGGAATGATTTAACTCAAAACTGATGAAGCTATAATATTTACATGCTATTATTTATAGCTTTATCTGCTTCAAGTTAAACTGTTCCAAAAAAAGAATTATTTCACGTTCTATCAACAGTACATACAAACACACACACAGAACTACATATCTTGCTCACAAATATCCAGTGCTAGCAACTTCGCAAGTTAAAACATTTGTTAGACCATCAAGTGATATAACCATCTTTAATGTAAAACTTACGCGATAGCCTTCCAAGTCTCTCATCTGAATTTGCAAGAGAGATAAATCTCTCAATATTTGAATATTGTCCTACAAAACAAAACAAAAAAAATGTTTTATATAAATATTTTCCAACAACTCTCATTTCAAATATATTTAGTGCAACTCGCTTCAAATTTTGGAAAAACATGGCTACAAAAATAGCTATCACATATAATCAAACAATAAGATTTAATGTTTTTAAAGAGAAGAGTAAAATAGAATTTAACAAAATAACTGACCTTGTCCCATTTCAGTGCATTTCTGTAACATTTTATTGCTTCATCATATTTGCGGTCAGACCTCTGTAAGAGACCATACACATGCCAACCTAGGATTCTGTTAAGGAAACAATCTTGAAAGCAGGCAAATACTCAGATTAATGTAATATAATCATATGATCTAATGAATGAGAGATTTATAGATTCCACAAGTACCTAAAATTCAAACAACACTTCTATTAGCAAGAAAACAAAAGGAATTCATTAAATTTTGTGACACACACACACACACATACACACAAACCTTTCTTCCATCTAAAACTTAAAAGTAAAATCAAAATAACTACTAATATAACCAAATTTGGAAGCATCTATATCAAAAGAAAATTTTCTTGCATTGATGAATCATAGTTCATAGAGAACTAAAATTGCTCTACAACATACATTTTTTTCTTATTTTTATTTTCTTAATTTTTAGTTTAATAATTTTATCTGACCAAGAAGGAAAATATCCTTGTCACAGAAAGGACGTTAAGAGGCATCCAAGGTGATGATGAAATAAGGTTAAGTCTCCTTGTTTGTGACAGATTTATGTAGAATCACACAGATCTGAATGAGTATTTAATTGCATTTTTAATTCAAAGGGAAAAAATGCTTCAAAGTTACTCATGTTGATAACCTTCATATTCTACAATGAAGATATATTCTTACATTTTCAAAACTACTAACCTAAATTCTGTAGTGGAAATGTACACATCTTTAAATGATTAAATTATGTCTCCAAACACGAGACATAAAATATATTTAACTCAGTATAATCAGCAATAGGGAGCCTATTCCATCCACTACAATGTAATCTCTGAAAACTTGATTTCTATCTTTAATGTATTTAAATTATATTGGATGCATTTTTTGGCCATTTGAGAAATTTCCATGGCAATCAACTCTACAAGGCAAAAAAAAAAAGGAAATAATTTCGTAAATGAATATAATTTTTATATAGAAAAGTGAATACACGTATGTTACAATCTAAAATCCAGTTTTGCATAGGAGTACAGCTTTTCAATTGAAAAGTCATACGCTTTTTCTGATACTTTCTATAAATTCATATAAAACAGGATACTTTATAAAAAAACATAATAGATTAAGGAAAGAACAATGTGCATGATTCTAAAAATGGTCAATGCAAAATGTTTAAATTTTTATTGTTTTCCCTATAGATGCATATTATATTTTTCCTATAAAAATGAGTTCAAAATATTCCTTATATATATTTTTTAAATATAATTGTACCTCTTAAGTGCAAAACATATTCTTTAACCCTTTTGATAAAAACTGCCAAGACTGTCCTGATTCTCTGATAAAAACTTCCAGCTATAAAATCATCTAAATTAAAACCTTGCATCAAATTTTTTTGTTATGTTCCAAACCTTAGCTTAACAATGACAAAGTTATTTTACTAAATCCTTCATTATTTTCACAATTAATTGAAACAAAAGCAATGTATTTCAATCAAAATGTGGTAACGAAAGAGTTAAGCAACAAACAAAAGATATTTTGCAAACTCCTCAAAATATCTTTATAATAAATACACACTGGAAACTGAATTTAAAATGCACAACAAAAAATCTGTTTAATTAAACAAAAGTTGTTTCCATTTCTTTAAGTTTAATAGTCACTGCGAGCTTCAGTAAGAAAATTGCAGTTTCTTTAAAAGGATACACACATGACTTTTAAGATCATTCAACAATCCTCGACGAACATGTTCATATGCTTCCTCTTTTCTTCCTAAACAGTTTAAGGTCAGACCTTTCATCGCCAAAGTCTCTGAAAAATGCAAACATAAAAACGATTTTATTTTTCAAATCAATACTGGTTGACTGGAAAATAATGGTCAACTTTAAATGTCAGTGTGTTACTTGTACACAACAATATAAATTACTTATCTTTCTCAACTGTACATCCCATCTGAAAGATCAAGCATTGAATTATTCATTAACATTGTCCTTTCGCTGAAGTTAACTTTGCATGTTTAAAGAGCTAGGAAAAGGAAAACAAAATTACTGTTATTCCCCCGTCTCTTGCTTAACCCTTTTGATACTAACAGACCCAAGACTGCCCCAGGTTCTATGATACAAACTTCCTGCTCAAAAGTGATCTAGATTAAAACTTTCCATCAAAATTTTGTGTTAATTTGGCTTCCAAACACCAACTTAACCCTTTTGATACCAACCTGTCTGAAACTGCCCCTGGTTCTACAATACAGACTGCCCATTTTAAAATGATTTAAATTAAAACCTTCCATTAGAATTTCATACTAAATTATTAAGGACAACATTAATTTAATAAAATCTTTATTATTTTCAAAAATAATTGAAACAAAGACTGCATGATTCAAAAGAAATATGGTAAAAAAAAAGGGTTAATAAGGATAGTTATTTTACTAAATTTCTCGTTATTTTCAAAATTAATATAAAAAAAAAGAAAAGACAGTTTTCCATAGAAATATGGAAAGAAAAGTGTTATGTTAACTTTGTCATATTTCTTCTTTAACTACATGAAACATTGATCGTGTTAAAGAACCTTTTTCAAAACACACAATAAAACATTGACTTCAAAAGTTTCAAAGATGAAAATAGGAGAAATTTAAAACAGAAGCCGATATTGTCAAAAATGTTTCATTTTCTTTCCATTTTCATTAAGCATAACAAATGTGAACTGTATTGTCAAGATATAAGAAAAGACTGAAATATTTCAAATGAAAACCAATGTATCACCATCATTATTTAATATCTACCTTTCCATGCTTGCATGGGTCAGGGAGAATTTGTGGAAGCAAATTTTCTATGGCCGGATACCTTTCCTGTCACCAAACAAGATAATATTTCCCTATGGGAGACTGGAAATGAACAACTTTGCTTGTATGATAGTGATGCTTGTTTACAACCATCATGTGATATCAAGGTAAAGGTACAAACACACCCATACATACAACAGGCTTGTATCAGTTTTCATCTACCAAATTCATTAATAAAGTTTGGTCAGCCTGGGTCACAATGTGTGTGTGTGTGTGTGTATATATATATATATATACCATATATACTAAAGTAATAGTTGATCGCTTGTAAAAGTCAACACCTTATTTTAGGCCAAAATATTGGGAATTTTCCATAGGCCCGCATATAAAAGTCAACCCTAGTATTTCACAAACAACAGGACAACATTTGTGGGTCAAAGTACCATATTATCCTGTAAGTAGAAATAACACTAACAAAATTGTGTGGCTACCTTACTATAGGAGGAATGCTTGGTGCTTATAGTAAAACACCATTTAATAGCGAGTACTACACATCTGTTGATGGGTGCTACATCACCATTACTAAAATGTATGCACAGGATATGCTGCAAGCCTGCATACATCTTCAAGCACAATAAACACATGCATCATGCACTCATTGTTTACATGGTGAAAAACGTGCTTCACAGACATCACTGTTGGCGAACACTGGCAAACGCTACTGTCTGAATTCGAACCAAGGCATGACTGGTAAATTAGATCAGTGGTTCCCACGCGACCTTTATATTTTCCTCATCTCCAAATACAATAAACACATACATCATACACTCGTGTTTTTACATGGTGAGAAATGTGTTTCCCAGATAGCACTATTGGCAAACAACAGCAAGTACCACTGCACAGACATCCTGCAATTTTTTTTTTTTTAAAGAGAAAGTATAAATATTTATAAGAGCTACATGGTCTTGTTTATGGGTTTTGTTACTTACTATGACATGTGTTTTGTGCATAGAATTGGTAATATTACTGTAATTCATTATGTTTTTGTTTTATTTGCTTAGAGATCAATTGAGTTTCTGCTGATGATACAGTACTTCAGATTCTAGCTTCAATTTCAACCCCTCAAAAATAGTATCCATGCAATAGTTGACCCATAAATTTGACCTTAAAAAATTCGACTTTTACATGAGTATATACAGTACATATATATATATATATATATATATATATGCACACACATGCATGTGCATGTGTGTGTACAATGCATATTTGATGGCCTGTTGAATAGTGTGACTTGTAATTTACATACAACATGAAGTGGTGATCTATTTAATCCTTTAGGAATACAGAAACCATTTTCAATTTCATATGTAGACATATGCACATAAATATTTACTTATATACCGGTATATAATATTACTGGTGCCTGTATATAAGGGCATAAATAATATATTTTATACAAATATTTTATGCACTTCTAAAATTGTTTTACCATGTTTGCATAAGTGGGATGTTTGTTGTTGTGGGATGTTTTTTTTCTTCTCTTTTTACAGCTTGACAGATGTGGGCATAGTTGTGTAGTTAAAAAGCTTACTTCACAATCACATGGTTCAAGGTTCAATCCCACTGCATAACATTTTGGCAAGTGTCTTAATGTCTTCTACTGTAGCCCCGAGCCAACTAAAGCCTTGTGAGTAAATTTGATGGATGGAAACTCAAAGGCCATTTTGTGAAAGTGTGTGTGCATATGTATGGGAGGGGGTTGTCTCCTTGTCTTGACAGCATAATAATTGTAAATGATTGTTACTGTCATACAGCACTGTTCATTTCCAATCTCCTATGAAAACATGTCTGGTCACGGGGAAATATTAGTTTACTTAAAAACTGATGAGGGTTGGCAACAGGAAAAGCATCCAGCTATGGAAATGCTACCTCAACAAATCTTGCCTGATCCATGCAAGCATAGTAAAGTGAACATTAAAATAATGTTGTCCATCTTCCTAGGTAACAGCTTTTTCTTTTTTTATTCTTTTTTGTAAATGAATATATCAGTTAGGCAAACTGAAACAGATTTAGACCCTTGCTTTGAACTTATGACAAGGACTACACAGTAAGAAAATCTGAAACTCAGTGTTTATACCTCTAATATCTAACAAACATACATATAAAAAGGGAAGACACACTGGTACACGCATGTGATGCATATAGAGTATGTAGGTTGTATAAATGTGAGTTATAGATAAATGAAATCTATAAAGAAAGGATACAGAGAAAGACATAAGGTAACACATTCCAAGAATGAGCCTCATGATGGGGATGACAACTATTGCTAAAGAAGACTCGTCTACTCATGGTAGAACCGCTGTTAAAATGGAGATGGTGATGATGAAGGTTCAGTTGTCTTTTGCCTATATTATATTCCTGTTAAGTCCCCGTTCTTTGTCTCTTATCTATTATTCATCTTCTCTCCTATTCATTCTATCACATACGAAAGAGAGAGGTTTTGGGGTATGCCTGTCTACATTAGATCTCCTCTACCATAATTCATTATCATTCTGCCTCTCTTCCATCACAACATCTGTGTGAAGAAGGATGGCATTGAAACAATCCATATTCAATATGCCACAACCATTACCCTTCTCTACTGCTAGCCTCTTTTCTCTCTGAACCGTTACCTACCTATACTGCTATATATATATCACTCGCTCTCTTTCTCAAGTTACTCCATTCCCTATCAATCACTGACATGACTCACTCTACCTTTGTTGACATAAACCACTGTTCCTCACTTCTATTAGACCCACTTTCATCATTCTGTATCCTCTTTTCACCACTGTCTCCCTGCCACTGTCTCTCATTCATTATTCCCTACTCTATCACCCTCTCACTGTTATCACTCCTTCTTCCTCATCACATCCATATTCTTGATCACATATGTCTTAAGCAAACAAAATAATGCAGAAGAGGAGAGAGGACTTTTTGCTCTTGCAAACACAAGGCAACCTCTCTAGTGCTGGTGTTATAATAAAATGCTGGCTTATAAGTGAAAGTGTGTCTGCTCAGTCACTGTTATCTAATGGTATATGGAGGATGAATCTGTTCAACTGGTATTTTTCTTCTAATTTGCTAATCTAAAAGGGAAATTATATGAAAACAGGTGAGCCAACTAGGTACATGCTGCCTCACACAACAAAGCATGCAGTCCTGAAAGAAGAGATAGTACCAACCAAAAATCCAATTCTTGGTAGATCTAATACTCAATACCTACAAACTGAAAATTCTCCAATGTTTGAAGTAAACTGATAATTAGTGTTAGAGTAAAACACTGCATATTTGCTACGTGGTCAAATTCAAGTATCAAATCTCCAATTAAGCTTCTCTGTAAAAATATTGCTAATTTGACCTATGAGCCACAGTCTGTTGGTTCATTGATGTATAATCACTATCCTCTAGACCAGTAGTTCCCAAACTTTTGCAGGCTGCTGCCCCCTTGGCACCCAGGCCACATTCCTAGTGCCCTCCTCATCCTCCCCACCACAAATGTAGACCACTTTCTGCAGTAAATTCAAAACAACTATTTCACAAAACTTAAACCTATTAATATTTTTTTTTACATCTATCACTCTATTTTGACCACCCCATTATCATCTCACTTTTCTTCAATGCACCCGCTGGATCTTTCCACAGCCCCAAGGGGTAAGTACTGCTCACTTTGGGAACCACTGCTCTAGACTGCCATTAAATAGGATTCTACAATTTGGTTAAGAGTAACACAGTGATAAGCAATGTAAGACATGACTGCAGGTCATCAAAACAAACCTTGATCTACACCAATAGAATGGAGACTGGCATGGTGACCGAAGGACATCCTCAGTGCAAGTTCAACTCCAAGAGTCAGCAAAATCTTCAAGATGAATACTGATGCTGCTGCTGCACCACCACTGCAGCCATTGCCACTTAATGTCTGGCTTCCATGCTAGCATTGGTTGGACAATTCAACAGAATTTGATGAGTTGGAAAACTGACATATTCCAACAGAATTTGACAAGTTGGTAAACACTGACATGCTCCAATGTTCATTTTGGTAAGATATCTATGACTATATTCCCTCCTTAACACCAACCCTTCTAAGAATATATTGGGTGCTTTCTTCATAGCACCAGTACTAGTGAATATTGCTTCTTAACTTGCAAGTCTAAGGGCTTAAAATAGCTCTAACATACATACTTTTTATAAACCCACATATATTTCTATAGAATGATTACATATGAGTGCTATATCGACGGACAAATAGATAAAATGAATGTATGTATAATATATGTGTACAGTTATATAAATGGTTATAGTCTACAAAATATACAACTTAAGTTTTCTGACATTTCTAACACAAATGAAATTTTCTTTTAAAATCTTTATTAAAAAGGAAAAGTGTAGTAATAAAGATTACGGAAATTACTTACCCCCATGTTCGGAAAATTTGGGGTTTGATAGAATCTGCTTTGCAAATTTCAATCCATTTTTATACTGCTTTTGTTCGTAACATTTCTGGAAAAAATACATATTCAAGTATATTAGGATAACAGCATTTGATATTATGTATAGTGAATTACTGACAAACTGTTAATAATAGTTAATCCATTAAGCATTTAAAGTGGATCAAATATTCTACCAATTTTATGTTCAAACCGGCCAGATTTGGCCTCTCACACTTACCCGACAATGTCACTCTAAAAATAAAGTCACATCGAAATCTCATGATTGATTCCAAATAATATGAAGGTCTAAGCATTACATTTGACAGAGTATCTGAATGTTAAAGGGTTAAATATACTTTCAACAGCATTGCAATTATTTTACTTATCCTGGCAAAGATTTGTCAATCTGAAAATTTACACCAAGCAGTTCATAGGTGAATACCCTCTTAATTTAATTTCAAGAAATCAAGTACTTGTATTATTCGATTCAGAGAAGGATAAATAAAGTAAATTATCTTGAATGCATGGCCTGTTTTGCAATATACTGAATACAATGCTTCTGGGACTCGGTGAGGTTACATGCTGAAACAAGCCTGACACCACATTACTATCTTTATAGGCAAGGATTTTTGAATATAAAGACTTTGCAGAGTCAAAAGCCTCATCTCTAAACATATTTTCCTAATATATTTTTTCATTGGTTTCATCCATTAGATTGCAACCATGGTGGGGCAATGCCTTCCAGCATTCCACTAATATCTTACCCAGTAGTATTTCAGTCTGGTACTTCATTTAGTGAAACAACTGCTAAGTTACAGGACATGACATAACACCAGTATTTTTTTTTACACCACAGTAAACATAAACACACAAACATAGTTCCTACCTGCCAAATTTCATACATAACATATGGGTTTAAAGCAGAAGACACTTGCCAAAGAGGCCAACCAGTTACACTGAATCCAAAACCATGTGGTTGTAAAATGAAACTTTTTTTCAGTGTACAGCTATGCCTATTAAATGTAACCTCATCATCTTTTTAATATCTATTTTTCCAGGCAACAAATTGGTCTTTTGCAGAAAATTTTCTGTTTAGATGCTTATCCTGTCACCAACTCTCACCTGTTCTCAAGTAAGGTAATATTTGCCTTAGTCCTCTAAACATTAAACAGTAGCCACACATACTTTTTTATGGAAGATTGCACAGATAATATCACTTATGTAATGGTGGATTTTGTTTACAATTAGCATACAATGCAAAGATATGGAAATATGAATACATATACTGGCACATACAATTATATATATATATATATATATATATATGATGGGTTTCTTTCAGTTTCCACCTACCAAATCTACTCACAAGATTTGCATCAACCTGTGGTTTTAGAAGATACCCTTCCTAATGCCAACCACTCCAAGAGTCTAATGGGTGCTTTTATGTGCCACTGATATGGATACCAATTGCATGACGCCAGTATCTATAACAACTATTACTTCACTTGGTTTCATGGGTATTCTTCTAAAGCAAATTGCCCAAGGTCTCGATCATTTAACACCTTTAACACTATACATATACATAAATACACTATATATATATATATACACACACACATATATATATATATATATATATACATCATCATCGTTTAATGTCCGCTTTCCATGCAAGCATAGGTTATAAAACTTTCTTTATAAATAAGGAAGGATAAGATTGTTATTTTAAATAGTAATCAAATCAAGTGTGGCAGTATGGGAAGAAAAAAACCTTATAGGTTATAATAATTAAAATTATATATAAGGGTATCTAAGAGATACCACCATGCTTGAAATAGCAGTCAAAACCTGACTCTAAAACCACATCAATGTATGTATATATCAATGAGGTGGCTTTAGAATCGGGTTTTGACTGCTATTTCAAGCATGGCGGTATCTCTTAGATACCCTTATTTATAATTTTAATAATTATATACATACTATATATATATATATATATATATATATATATACACACACACACACATACATGTATACACACTATATATACATATAGATATACATACACACGCTATATATATATATATATATATATACACACACACCCTCACCCATGCCAGCATGGAAGGTGGATGTTAAACAATGATGATATCATATATATATATATATTGTCAATAAAACATATATCAGAAAAAGAAGCACTGTAAAGAATATATATATATATATATATATATATATATATATATACACACACACACATGCACAACACAAGGCAAAATGTAAATTATGCTGACATGATTTAGAAAAATAAATATTTAAAAGATAATTCTTGAAATATATAGTGTATACTCATAGCCGAAAATTTAAATTACTTTGTCTTTTACTGTATTCTGCATTTATCAACTTGTATACTGCTCCTACTTCCCTCACTCCTTCCACTGCCACTATGCTATTTAACCTACATCTTATACTTGATACATTGCTCTTTTTTACTCATGAACATCCTTGCCTGAATACTCACCCACTTCCAGCTCACATTTTGTCAACCAACAAGAATTCAATATCAGTTTGAACGATACCAGCTGTAGATGTTTACTAAGAAGTTGTGAAATGTTATAAGCATTGACCTTATCAAAAAGGTAAATTTATTTAGTATAATGTTTAAAAAAATATATATACGTATATATAAAAACATGTATGAATATTGAATTTTTCAATAGAAGAAACTGAATTAGAGTATCAGATAGAAGATGTATTACCAGAATTAAATAATCTGTCAATCAGCAATTTCATGAGCTGGTTGTTTTAACTCCTTAACAGTTTTGATTTTCATATGCCTTGGCTGGCTTCCATGCCAGTGGCACGTTAAAAGCACCAACCGATCGTGGCCAATGCCAGACCCCCCCTGGCACCTGTGCAGGTGGCACGTAAAAAGCACCCACTACACTCGTGGAGTGGTTGGCGTTAGGAAGGGCATCCAGCTGTAGAAACACTACCAGATCAGAGTGGAGCCTGGTGCAGCCCCTGGCTTCCCAGACCCGGGTCGAACCGTCCAACCCATGCTAGCGCGGAAAATGGACGTTAAACGATGATGATGAAAGTAGCTAAGACAAGACAACCCACAAGAATGATACAATAAATTTCATATCAATAAAGGGGCTGATTTCCCTCAATTCTCACTATAGTCAGAAATACAGAACATCTCAAAAGACAGCACAGGTTAAACTTCACTAATCTGACGAACTCAGGACCAGACATATGCTAGAATAGCAGACTTTCTAAATCAATGAAGATGGGAGTAATGAGTGGCAAAATAAGCATATATTGTATTATTGATGGCAATGCAACATACAGAGGCATAAACATAGCTCATCCTTACTCAACTTCTTTATCACAAACTGCCAGTCCTGCACATAAGACTTTCATTGATGAGCTTTTTTCATCCCCCAACACCAGCTTTTGCAACAGAGTTAATATCTCAAGTTTATGTTTAGCAACATTACCACCACTCACACTACTTTTTTGTCTCTTAGATGTATATTAAACCCTTTATTACAATATTTCCATTAAAAATACACTGCTTTTGTTTTAATCCATTTTGAAAATGATGAATTTAATAAAATAACTTTTGTCATTATTAACCGTTTTGCATTCAGATTATTCTGTTAAATACACTGCTTTTTTTATTCACATTGTTTTGAATCAATCGTGCATTATCTGATAGCTTTGATATTTTGATGAGGTGACTGTTAATTTTTAGAATGATATTGTTGGGTTGGTTTGAAAGGTCATCATTTAGCCAGTTTGAACATAATAAAAGGTAGAATCTTTTGGCCAGATATGGCCAGTTTCAATGCTGAAGGGTTAAGCCAGTGTTTGGGTCATAAACATGAAATTTTGATGAAAGGTTTGAACTTAAATCACTTTAAAACAGGAAGTGTAAATCACAGATGCCAGGGATGGTCTCAGACAGGTTGGTATCAAAAGTGTGAAGGGTAAAATATCATTAATCAAAGAAAATACCTGTACAATAGCATCAACCACTGTAAGTCAGCTTTGGTGGACATAATAAATAAGGAGCACAAGTTGTGTTTTGCAAACTAATGACCACCACATTTGAAACACCATCCATACCATAAAAATTTCCAGACAAGCAAACTCTGGATTGGTGAGATTCAACCTGTATTTAATCAAATATCTGCTCAATTGAGCATACAGAAATTATTGATAAGCTTTTTTAACATCACATTTCAATAAACTTATCTGCCTACAGTGTTTGTGTACAGCTATTTTGGATAAGTCTTTCCATCAAATCACACCGTTGCAGCATGTGCTAATGAAGCTCATGTTGACCCTCACTATCAATAATGCTGGATGCAAGGTTCAATTTTGTTTTCCACACTCTTTCCTTCTACATCAAAGACCTACTTGCCATCAACTCCAACAAGGTTTGGTGCCGTCAAATTATATTACCCTTCATTCCCCTTTAACCTTCCCAAGGTCATCCACGTGCAACATAAACCCTGCATATAAAACCTGTTTACCTCCATGAACAGAAACCATGAAAACATGGCTAGGTTGTCTCCTTCAACAGCACTAAAATACAATCACTGCATACACCAAGAGAACAATCTTGTCCTCTATCCCTAAGCTTGAACAACATGCTGCTAAAACCCTCAAAGTTGCTACAAATGCTAGACCTTGCCATCATCGATGATCTCTATTGATTATCTCACAATCTCAACATAGAAAATACAACACTAGAAAGATTGACCTTCCTTTTTAGAGACAGAAAATATTTTGGCCTCCAACAGAAATTAATCTTATACAAAACTCTAGTGAACAACACACTCATACAGTGCTCCTTCTGTGAAATAAATGCAGATGAAGCTATAATTTACAACCTGTAGAGTGGTATTTAGCTACAAAACCAATGAAGTATGTGACTGATTACCACAAAACACTGGGAAAAATACAAAAAAATAAGCACTGACTTGAATACTTCATTGTTACAAATATGACTAACACAACATTATTTAAAAAGTCACTACCATGTACCCTGCAGTTAATTATAAGACCAATATATGCTCTACCATGTCTTTCTCAGGACAGTATTGTTGTGATGAAAAACAGTTACTGAGAATCAAATTAATTTATTTCACTAAAATATTCAACTCCAGTATTCGAAACACAAATGTTAAATGTCATTTTTATTGCAGATAGTAGGCTCCAGCCTTCAACCAAAGTATAAAATAGTGCACCTTGATTTCATAGAATATAGAAGTGCTTTAAAGATAGAGTCATTCCAGTACTTTCCAGATCCATATTGAGGAACAAGGAAATTCAGTGCCAGAATCATGATTTCCTTTTCAATACTTGGATTGACACTAGACTGCTCCACTCGAGTTCGTTGAGTTGACTTCTCGGCATATCAGTTCAGCAATCAGTGTTGGAACATCCATTATTGTGCCATTTCTTCATTAAGCTGAAGTCACAGAAATCACCAACAGTTTAACCAATTTCTTGTGGGGCTTGGCCTTCCAAATGGAGTCAAGGTTGTGCAATTTCAACTATCTGAGTATTTGATACTCAGGGCATAGGGATGAGTAGTGTCAATTAGTTTAACATGATTGACCTTTGGGTCATATTTATTGTTAGGATTAAACTAGTTCAGCAACTTCTCCAGATCTAGTGAGCCATTCAGTCTTTTATGTGGAGGACAAAAGAGAGATGTATTCAAAAGTACTGAAGCTCCTAAAATATCACTGCACCATTTTTCTGGCTGCTTTCATGAAGGAGGGGTATATGTTAGTGTTCTCCATGGATATCCATTTAGATGTTCTATTTCAATGTCACCAGGAAGAGATTTTGGATGGAGCTGTTTCAGATCAAACATAAAAAATAAATTTTGAAGACAGCAAATTACTGTAGTAGCCGTCATAACTGAACATGCAAATGTAAAGGGAACCTTGAGTATTCATCTGTCATCACAAACATGTAGTGATAAGAGTTGTATGGTGGTTGAAGTCAACAGCAAGTTATTTAAATGGTTGAATGAACTTGATACATTAGGCATGAGAAGGCCGATAGAATTATGGTTTCAATTCTGAACATGTGATTCATTTGTCACAATTTTTTTTTTTAGCATCTTCCAAAGAAAATGACTTCACAATGACAAATTTATGCAAACCTGTGATTCCAGCAAATGTCATAGAAAAACATCAACAACTGAGCCATTTATGTTAAGTTTCTTTTATCCCACATGGGTTGACTATCTGAAATTTAGATTTTTTTTCTTTTGGCTCTGAATCTTTCCTTTCTTTTGATGCAGCCCGTGTAAATGTATACATTTTGTTTACAATATCTAGCTACCCTCCTTTTAAAATGAATCAAATGCAGTTACTCTACCAGGAAAATTCACAATGGTAAATGGCTGATGAGAAATTTGCAAGATTTCACCCACTTTTAAGAATGGATGGAAGGTCAAGAATCTAAATGAAATGCAAGAAAATTGAAGACTAACAACCAAAAGAACATGTGGTTTCTAATTTATGGTTACAGCCTAAATGCAAAGAATAACATTTTCATAAACATGTAGTGAAATATTTATAAAAATGTTAAATTTATTTTTATTTGATGGAACTTCTTCAAACATAGAATTATCTTTTTATGGAGAAAATTAAGAAAGAGATATTTTTTTTAATTAGTGAATTTTTTCATTAAATAAAAAAAACTTTATTCTTGTATAAATTGATTATTTCAAGAACATTCATAACAGTCAATTAATTTCTCCATCTATATAATAATTATAATTCAGTGAAGTCATACTACTCTCTCTTTTTTCCCCCCTCCTCAGCTAGTGTCAGTACTTAATGATTTTGTTCCTTAATTATAGCCAACAATTTCTTTCACATGTAAAGCAGATAAGCTTCTGTGCTGAACTGACCACAAGGTGAAAAGTGAAAAGTAATACAATCTTAGTGTTGTGCCTCTGATCAAGGCACATAACTCTGCTGTATCTTGTTTTTGGCCTCACAGACAAAACAGGTTTCACTATTTTACAACTAACAGCCTTGTAGCTGAGCCAGCCAACTGTAAAAAACAATGACTCCAATGACATAATCACACATACTACAACGAAAGCCTAGGTTTAAAGCAGTGAAGAATAGAATGATGGTCTCATAAAAATGTAAGTTTGTAGGGCAATTCTCTATGTTAGTACTGTTGTCATCTTTGGTGACAACTTTTGTTTTTCACATTTTATAATTATTAATATCAAGATATTCATTCATTGCCTTACTTTTTTTTACTTGAAGACATCTGTATGTGTGTGTGTGTGTGTGTGCATATATGCATATGCATATTTTTATTAAAAAACTTTTTATACAGATTAGCATTAGTATATTATAGCAATCTATATGCACTTGTTACAAAAGATAATTTAGACATGTTTTGAGCAAATTATTGTGTATTAACATATATAATCTTTCTATGAAGCATGTGTTCTTATTAACCAAGCCAATCAAAAACATGTGAGTGAATTTTGGTAGGTGAAAACTATGCAGAAGCCTATCATTATCATTGTTTTACATCCATTTTCTATACTAGCATTGGTTGGATGGCTTTCAACAGTTTAAATCAGCAAATATTCAGAAGGTTGGAGAAGCACATTTTGCCAGTGAGTTTCATTTCTGCCTTTGTATGGTTGAAAATTCTTCCTAACACCAAAACTTTACAGTGTACTGAGTGCACTTTTTATTTTTGTAACACAATCACTGGAGTGTCGTGTTCTCAATCCGTTCATTTGATGTCTGTTTTTCCCAAGTTAACATGAGTTTGGACCAAGATTTATTATTTGAGGCAGGATTTTATAAATAGCTCTTCCTGTAACCAAGCTGTTTTTCAAGTATGGGATTCTTTATACCTCAAGTGACCACGGAATGCCAACATCAGCAAGCATGGAATATATAAACAATGACAAACATTTATGTTTACATACATACATACAAATATGATGGGGTTCCTGCAGTTTCCATCTACCAAATTCACTCACATGGCAGGTTTATAGTAAAAGACACTAACATCTAAGGAGCTGAACCTGAAACCACAACCATTCCTGCGCCTATAACAATATATATATGTCTCTTTTATGTGTTGTAACTTAGTGGTTCAATAAATAGAAATTGATAAAATAAGTGCCAAATTGAAATAAGTTCTAGATTAAAAGCCTTAGTTTGCAACCCAATGACTGGAACCAGTAAAAGAATAAAACAATGTTGTCAGGGACATGATTTCAAAACATTTTAGCCGGGGTTTTAACTCAATACAATCTTCAGAGTAAGACTAAGAATATTTGCACAAACACAATTACATCTTATGTCATGTATTGAAAGTATGACAGTTTTGAAAACTGAACTGCTTAGGAAAATGTTTCCAAACAAAATGACAAAATGAAAACATCTCTCATGAGTTTCATGGTCAGATGCCCTTCCTAATGCCAACCATTGTACAAAGTGTACCGGTTTCCTTTTTTTCTTTTTCAAGGCACTATCACTAGGGAGGTGTCATGTCCTCAATATATTCATTTAATGTCTGTTAACAAGAGAGACGGTACAAGGAAGAAATTGAACAAGAGCAAAGACAATATGATTTGAAATTATAAAAGTTCCTATAAAAAACATTACACAGATATATTAACCCCCAAAATTAACATTACACTCTAGAGAAAATACAATAAATTGAAGACAGGTTTTACAAATTAGGTTCTTTTGTGAACCTTTTAGTGAAGGGTCATTTCAGAAAAATACATCCAAAAGTGACCTCTGAAATAGAAACTAAATGTTTTCATTTTATTCCATAGTTAATATCTCTACTTAACTCCCCTGACATCTTTTAAATAATTTATTTACAACTGACTTGATATGGAGAACAGGATGTACCATGGCCTTCACAAAACATCCAAAGTAATGAAATTGCTGCAATATAATCTTCTGAAAAAAGTTGAAAGCTGATGATTGCAGCAAAAATATGTACTATGAAGGAATTCCAGAGGGCTTATGTTATACAGAGAAAGGATGGAGCATAGCAGTCAGTGAGGTACCTTGAGAGTTTAGACACAACATGAGTATCAAGAAAACGAGAGCTGAGTGATTCAAAGAGTACCTGAATGAAGATGGCACAAAACTAGAAAGTTGCAAGGACCAGAGACCACTGTAGTAGTAAAAGACAAAGCTAAAAGAGGAAACAGCACATCTGTGGACTGTACCATCAACCTCACTTCACTGAAGTTGTTGTTGAGGGCTGAAATATTTTCTGGTATCAAAGAATAAGACCTGTCTTTTTAATGCAGTTTCAGTCATGTTGAGGATGCATGCTGACTAGAAGATATCCCAAGTAATGATGAGACCCAGCATCTATAACAACTTTCAAGGCTCTAGTTACATGCTATTTAATGTTTGGAGAGGAGGCACAATAAGGGTTTGTTTGTTTTTTTTTCTTGATATGCACAGTGATTGTACCTTTGTGCAATTGAAGGAGACAAAATTGGCACAACGCCATTGATGGATGTTTATAAGGTCTTTGTTCATGGAGTATATACAGAATGCTGCAAAATATACAGTGATACATGGATGATGTTTGGGTAAAGGAGGAATGAAGGGTGGTATCATCCACAAAAGAGTGAGTTTGTTAGAGATAACAGCAAACAGTCATTGATCTATAGGAGGAAGAATATTAGAAACAAAATCAAACTCCAGGGAACAGAAATCTACCAATCCAGAAGAGAAACAGTTAGAGCCTGTAGACAGGCAGTTTTTACCAAGAGATTTGCATGCGAAACCAAGTCAAAAGCTTTGCTGATATAGAAAGCAACAACAATTTTCACCAAATTTCACAAGGCCCATTGACAAGAGATATAAGAAAGTATGTCTCCAGTAGTTCTGGCATCATGAAATCTGTACTGGGTCACTAAGGCTAGAGGTAAAGGAGAATGACTGTGAATGATTGATGCCATACTGTTGAGATACTGGAAATGAGAGTGGTAGGATAATGCTTGGCAGGAGTTGCCATTCTAGGGAATGGAACACAGTATAGCTTGCATCCAAAGGTATTCTACAATCAATGCTATCAGACATTGTTAATGGCATTCTTCAGATACTTTATTTGAAATATTCACAAACTGAATAAAAGGAAGAACCAGCTCTATAAAGTCCAGAGCTCAACTGGAAACTTTTCAGAAAACTCATCAAATGAACAATCAAGAAAATGTATGCCATCATAAAGATTTGAACCAGTTTATTACAAAATTATATAGAAACATGTGCACATCACACTGGTCTAATAAAATCACATTAACCCTTTAGTATTCACATTATTCTACCAAATGTGATGCTTGTTTATTCACATTGCATTGAATTAATCCCGCATTATCTCATAGCTGTGAGATTTCTGCAATGTGACTTTACTTTTGGAATAATATTGTAGGATAGGGTAAGAGGCTGGATCTGACTGGTTTTGAACAAATAGGGGGTAAAATATTTAGGCCGGATATGGCCGGTTTGAATGCTAAAGGGTTAATACACTCATGAAAAAGTTGTTCTTTAAAGTTGTTACTGCTATAAACAGCAGTAACGTTTATTTCACATTAGGTGAAATAAATGTAATTTGTCTTGAAAAGAGTTAAGTGGAAATAAGTTTGAAACTAGATATAAGACAAATATGTCTGAAGTAATGAAGGAATGGTTTTTATTAAAATAGAAACAGGAATAATACTCACGGATATTTCTCTTGCATCTACGAAAGGTTATTGTTTAACCACAGGCTAGCTATGTCTGACCTGTTCCAGCTGTGACCATGCTGGCATTTTTTCAAGACTAGCAGAATGTTTAGGACAACATTATATAATGAGTCTTCCACTCCTTAAATGTATGATTTGAATGAGTTTTGGCTGCTATCTTTAGCAGGTCAATCAACCACATAAGATTCATTCACTCATACATCTGTGAGAAGTATTTCTGCAATGTAGAAGAATTTTCCTAAATACAGTAGCATTATCAGACAACCAGCCAACACAGGAAAGTATTTTCTCAATGTAGTTACATTGCTGTTGAATGTTCCATCACATTCCAATGCATATTTCTCTTTCCTTTCCCTATTTACTATTGTCTAACTACTGTAGGCCCTCTGCCTCCACTGTCTGTCCACAAACAGGTAATCTTATACATAGAATCCTTTTTAGTGAGAATCCCTTTAGTGCTAAATAATAGTTTTCTAAACTACCTTCTAGCCACATTATACTCCAGCTTCAGCACTAATTAGACAGCCTCAGTAACAACACATTTCCTATTTCCAGTAATACATAAAGCCTTAGTAAATGACTGCATTTGCTCCACTTCTCATATACTCTTTTCCTATACTGAAAATACTCATATCTGTTTATTGGCAATTCCTACCACTGACTATACTTTTCAGGCCTACTGATTTATGTTAACTCTCTTTAGATTTACTTACAAGCTTTTTAATAGATGTAGTAAAGAATCAGAACACTTGTATCTGTTGACACTAGGCTCTAAATTCCATTTAAATGCTTCAGTGACAAAGACAAAGAATTTAGAATGAAACATAACACCCTCTCTGAATATAGTACTAAATCCTGATCTTAATTTCAGTTCACAGTTCTAGCCATGCCCTGTAAAATATACTACCCTATCAACAGCCATTTACATCAAATAAATGAAAGGATTACTTAATCATTGCTGTCAGGAACTTCTGCTGATGCTACCCCATCACAGATAAAGTATCTATGTGAAACAAAACCATCCTAACAAATATTTCTTTGGAAAGAGAGATCTACAACACTGAATAGACAAAACAACTATGAAAGTTTTCTTGTTTCTTCGACTATTAAGGATGTCATAATAAACACATCCATCATCTTATCACAATGGCTAGCATGGACAGTCACCCATTTACAAAGACTGAAATCTTTTTATATTCCCTTCACACATTTTAGTATCCATTTTGCTATGCTATCATGGACTGATCTGCCACAAATATAAAAAACACTAACACACACCAGATGTTCTGGATCATATATAAAAACAGCAATTCTCTTACATTTTTTAAAAAATTTTTTACAAAGTTCTGTCTGTCTCCAACTAAATAATAGGAGCAGGTCAGGTGTGGCCATATGGTTAAGTTTGCTTACAACTAAATTGTTTCAGGCTCAATCCCACTATCATTCTCAACATGTGTCTTTCTACTACAGCTTCCAATCAACCAAAGCCTTGTGAATGAAATCGGGTAAACAGAAATTGCTTAGAACCATATCAGAGAGACCTTTCCTGACACTGAATAATAGATTTAATCTGTCAGTTTACCACCACCTGGCATTTGTCCTCAGCAGAGGCCATTAGGTTCCAACAATTTAGGCTGAGTTCTTGATCTGAGAATAACAGTCTCAGAGACTCCAAAAAGGGTTATGGACATGGCCCCTCCTATTCTGACCTATCCATTAAAAGAATCCCTAACATGATGGGTTTTTCTTTTTTATACAGCTCATAGACGATGGAGAGCCACCTCACATACCACCTACTCACTGTTTTATGTATAAGAAACTGTATTGATCCATCCTCAACATTCTACTTGTACTTTCTTTCCTCCTTCCATCTCTCCACTCCAATCATCATCCTATCTCATCTTGTGTGATTCTTGCTTGTTCATTGCTATCCATCACTCCCTCTCTCCTCTTTTCTATCACTGCCTTATTCCTACCTCTCTTTCTTTCTATGACTCCCTCTGGACTCTCATTACCCTCACACCTTTCGTCTGTATTAACACATAGGACATGGGATAGACTTGGACTCACCTACAGAACCCACTTCATTACCTTTATAACTGTCCTTCCTGACACTAATTCCTTCTATTTCCATATTCCCTATCCTAAGTGTCTACTTTAAGTTACTTTCTTCGTTACCACCCTCCTGCAACTGTGTTCTTTTCATCACCTTGCCTAAGATCATCACACACACTCCCCTCTCTCCTATTCTCCTTCAGTTTTGCAAAATGTATGGTGACCCCACTACGGCTGGTGCCACAAAAAGAAAAAGCACCAAGTACACTCTGTAAAATGGTTAACATTGGGAAGGGCATCCAGCCATAGAGACCATGCCAAAACTGACAATGGAGCATGACACAGTTTGTTGAATCCGGTTAAATCATCCAACTCATGCTAAGACAAAAAGTTAGACATTAAATAAAAATGATGATTATGAAGCTTTGCTTATGCCTGGTTTTTAAAAGTAAATCAAACTGCACATACATATATTCAAGGTTCTGGCATACTTGATTATTCTTTGCAGCTGTGAAACATGATCTCTCTTCAAGTTGCTCTTCATTATTTGGAGGGTTTCACAACTGGGGTTTAAGAATATTGCATGTTTACTTCATTGATTGAGGAGGGATACCAAACATGTTACTTTTTTTATCATCTGTATTCAGAACTTACATTCTTTGCTGGTTTGGTCAACAGTTGTCAGATGTATTCCTCTAATGCTATCCTTAATTTGCTCCCATTGAAAACATATCAATGAATCATGCAAGTAAGCTCTATAGTGACAGTTTTAGGTAGAGTGGAGCTATTCCTGATACAGGTTAACCAAGGGAGCAACATAAAATCCAAAGCATTCGCCAAAATGAAATTACAGTCACCTTTGTCAGACTAGCTATATTGCTTAACAAAATACTCAATTAACACCTAATTCTCTTTCACATATGAATATATGTTTAATTATTATTACTATTTTCTACTTCTAAAGCGTTACCTTTTTACTCTGTTCACTGTCAGTTAACATATTTGTCAACCTTGTAATTAACATCCATTAATACATTCCGGTACTACCACAGGTACATTGATCTCAAGTTTGCAAATACTACAATTATCATTTTCATGAAAGAAAAATTCAATAGTCAACTAGATTTTAAATGTTTTTATTGTAGTTTTATTTTTAATTTACTATTTTACATTCAGTTTTTTATGGTAGCATGGATTGGATGCTGTTAAACACTTTTATATTGTTAAAGAAATTGTTTTTAATTTGGATGCCCTTCAACTTCTAACCAAGCAGACTTGGTCCCAAAGTTCAAAACATTTTGGTGTTAATGGATTTCCTTAAACAATGGAACAATCATTAAATCTAATTTGCTGACCATTAAGCCATTAGCAGTATAAATTAAATAATGCTATGTAACAGGTCGTGAGTTCGAAAACCGGCGGCGTGTTGTCCTTGAACAAGGCACTTTATTTCACGTTGCTCCAGTCCACTCAGCTGGTAAAAATAATTAGTACCTGTAATTCAAAGGGCCAGCTTTGTCACATTTTGTGTTGCGCTGAATCTCACCAAGAACTATGTTATGTATGTCTGTGGAGTGCTCAGCCACTTGCACGTTAATTTCACGAGCAGACTGTTCCCCTGATCGGATCAACTGGAACCCTCGTCGTCGTAAACCGACGGAGAAGCAGCAGGGATATTCTTCTCGTCAAAACGTTGACGTTATGCAGTAGCATATAAACATCAATCACAGAATTAAAGAGAGCGCTATATATTAACTGTTATAATGCATACTGCACAAACTGACATGTTTCGGATCTTTAACCAATCATCTACACACAAAATAAATACAAAAAAAAAAGGAATACTTTATAACTTTTGAAATAAACCTAATCTAATATATATCGAATCTTACCGGTTGTTACCTGGGTCGAACAAAAACTATCAAAATAGTTTTTAAAAAGAATTTTTTTTTTATCTAATTCAATTTTTGTAATGTAAAGAAACAGAATGCTACAAGGCGATGCAATCCGATATATATTAAAAGTCATAAAATTTCCCAATAGTTTAGGAAATTTGATTGTCCAATATTACTTGTTTTTCCTCTTTATACTAAAAAAAGATTTTAGAAGCAAAACTGACGATCGTTAGGCAAGAGTATGTAGATCTTCTAAAAATACAGGATGTATCTCACTCACCGAAAAGTATTATAGTTTAATTTTCACAAAACATGTAAATTCTAAATATCTACATAACATTAAATGCGTTTAGACTGTAGTTTAGCGCATTAAATTCGTAGAGACAGTTAAAACAGCCTCTACATGCATCAGAAACGTATTTACAGATCCTTAATTAGTAGTGAGGGGAAAACTAGGTAAATCTTTCGTGAGACTTGGACCCCATGTGCAAACACATGGGACCCCCATGTGTGTGCAAATACAAAATATTGAAAACACTTGAATAAGTGCTAAGAAAATTTTTAAGGAG
>NC_043009.1:56446155-56468655 GCF_006345805.1 Octopus sinensis | reverse complement strand
GGCAGGAGAATAATCATGTGACAGAGAATAAAGATCTAAAATTGTTTGAACAAGCACCCCAATGACAGTGTGAAATCCCACCTGACAGAGGAACTCTTCTTGATAGAAAATAAACTCAAAATCTCTCATGAAAAAGAAAGAGAAGAGAAACCTGGGCAGTCAAAAATATAAGAAGAAATCCTGAAGCCGTCTTCACATTGGCAAAGGAGTCTACCCCAGTACGCTATAAGATAAGCCCAGTATTTGGTTAAAACCGCTCACTAACTTCAGACCTGGTGAAGATAAGTGAAGCACTAAAACAATTCCAAAATGTTTTCACTTCTCCAATGGAAAATATGCAAATAAGCCTGAGGAGTTTTTCAATGTAACAAATCTAGAGAGGCAACCATCAATTACATCAGCATAACAGAAGAAGATGTAATATTGGCCATTGATGAGTTGAGATCAAATTCAGCAATGGGTCCAGCTGGACTCCTGGCCGTTCTCGTAAAGACATGTAAAAAGGCTCTTGCAAAGAAACTGCAGATACTCTTTCAGAGTTTCCTTGCATTTGGTATACTTCCCAACATGGCAAAAGAGGATATGATATGCCCTGTCCATAAAGAAGAGAACAAAGCAGATGCTAAAAACTACAGGCCCATCTCTGACCTCACATGTTAGGAAGACAAGGGAACGCATTGTCTGAAAAAGGCTGATCATGTTCCTAGAAGAAAAAGAACCTTCTCACAAACACGCAACATGGCTTTCATCCAGGGAGGAGCTGCCTCACCCAGCTGCTGCTACACTCTGACTGGGCACTGAAACAACAGCTAAACCAGTCAGCTGTAGACATGATATACCTCAACTTTGCCAAGGCCTTCAACAAGGTTGATCATGGCATGATATGTCACAGGCTGTGAAACCTTGGTATTACTGGGAAACTGGGAAAGTGGCTGCATGATTTTCTGAAGAGCCGGAGTCAGACAGTTGTAGCCAATGGTTCTCACTCTGAAGAGACACCAATTCTCAGCAGAGTCCCAGAGAGAACTGTACTGGGGTCACTACCATTTGTGGTGGCCCTCTCAGACATGCCCCCACAGTAAGTCAGCCAATCTGACCAGTTATGCTGATGACACAAAAGTATCGCAGGCAGTTAGGAACCCAGAGGACATAATAAAACTGTAGAAAGATCTAAATGAAATATACAAATGGACTAACAAAAATAACATGCAGTTCAATGCTTATGAAATTTCAGGCACTCCACTATCGGTCCAACACCAGGCTAAAATCGAAATACACTGGACCAGAAGGTAACACGATCCTAGAGAGAAAGTCAGTGCATGACCTGGGGGTTCACATGAGCAATGATGCAATATCCCATGTGCATATTACCAAGATGGCAACACTGTGCAGGTGAGTAGCTGGATGGATTCTGAGGACATTCAGAACCAGGAAAAGGGATGCCCTGCTACTCCTACGGATGACTTCCGTTCTCAGCCACTTGGACTACTGCTCCCAACTATGATCCCCAGAGAATGTGAAACAAACTGCAAAATTCAAAGTAATCCAGCACCAATACACAAAGATTAACTCGATGCAAAAGATGGGCTACTAGGAGAGGCTAAAGGAGCTGAGTCTCTATTCCCTGGAGATAAGACGAGAGAGATTTGTGGTGATATATATTTAGAAGATCTTGGGGAGTTTAGCTCCTAATTTTGGAATTGACAGCTATACCAATCTTCGAACTAGACAGCACTGCATCATGTCAAAGATCCTGTCTTCCCCATCTAAAATAAGGACACAGTACTGCAATAGTTTGGGTTTCAAGGGCCCGGAATTGTTCAACATCCTGCCAGGCAACCTTAGAGATCTACAAGTTGTTGATGTGGAAGTTTTCAAGGAACGTCTGGACAGGTTTCTATCTAAGATACCAGAGAAATCCACATTGCAGCAGGAGACGCAAAGAAGAGCAGCTCCTTCCAACTCACTACTTTACCAAAAACAATACCAGAAACAACACCAAATGACTATGGTGGTGCACCAGCATGACCTCAGCCCTGGGCCGAAACCAATAAAAGATAAATAAAGATTTTTATATATATATATATATATACTCTTTACTCTTTTTACTCTTTTACTTGTTTCAGTCATTTGACTGCGGCCATGCTGGAGCACCACCTTTAGTCAAGCAAATCAACCCTGGGACTTATTCTTTTGTAAGCCCAGTACTTTTGCCGAACCGCTAAGTTACGGGGACATAAACACACCAGCATCGGTTGTCAAGCAATGCTAGGGGGACAAACACACACACGCATATATATATATACATATATACGACAGGCTTCTTTCAGTTTCCGTCTACCAATTCCACTCACAAGGCATTTGTCAGCCCGGGGCTATAGCAGAAAACACTTGCCGAAGATGCCACGCAGTGGGACTGAACCCGGAACCATGGGTTGGTAGGCAAGCTACTTACCTCACAGCCACTCCTGCGCCTATAGATGAAATTTACAGAAAAACAAATGACAAAGACAGGGGTATAAACAACAAGCAGGTATATTAGTTTGATGCTTGGGAAGGTAAGAAAGTCATTTACATTTCGAGCCTATGCTCTTCAACAGAAAGGAACATGAGGAAATAGACAGAGAAAGAATAAAAAAAACTTTTGGAATTAGCAGTCAATCATGGCGACTGGTTGGACCACAAAACAGCAGAAACACAGACTGCCGGTGTGAGAGAATATTAATGATAATAATGAGATAGAATTGGGCATTTGAGTTCTTAACTAGCACTATAACCAACAGTTTTCAGTCAGCCAAACTGTGACAGAATTAGATAAATGAATGAATAAATGACAGTAATAAATGAGTGTGAAAGAGGAGAAGGAGGGAGAGCTGGATTGAGTGAAGGGATCTTAAGTTTTTTTCTCTAAACATATACGGTGTGGAAGACAAAACTGTGTTTACATTGATAGATAATGAAATGAAATAATAAAGTAATCATAAGAATTTGCACTGAGAGAGAGGTTTTAGATGTGTGCTAGGCTGGAAAACAAGGCTGCTTATCTGAACATCTTCTGGTTTCTACTCCATGCGGTGAGGTATTAAAATATGAGGTAGGGGAATCTAAATTAGCTAGTTAATATAGGGTGGGGTGGTGGAGAGCAGAGATTAAGTATTGTGAGAAGCAAGTGGTTAACAAAACAGAGAGAGAGAGACCAGAGGTTGGTCAAAGACAGAACACAAGGAGATGGAGTTTTGGGATTTGGGATAACATAATTGAATGAATATGTTTAACATTGCCACTGCCGGAGTGAAAGAATAGTGATTCTGATAATGAGATAGAATTGCGCACCACAAAACAACAAAAACGCAGGCTGTATATATATATACACATATATATTTTTTCCCTGACGAAAAGATTGCATTGTTTTATACCATTTTATTCCTTCTGGAATAATACCAATGTTGTCTTCAAAACATATGTTGAAAGTAAAAGAATTTGAATAACACCTACATTTAGCTCCATTTATTTATTTATCTATATTGTACAAGATATTTCACTCTAACCTGGAGTTTGTACTTTTATAAATAGGTTGTTACATCCTTGTTACTTGTGTGAATTTTTGCTACCGTGGTAACTGTTTATTTATTGCTACCTAGGTGACCAAGTCTGTAGTGGGGGTGGATGCTTAGAGATTGTTACCACTAGAATAAGAATAGCCTGGGCAAAGTTCAGAAAGCTCCTACCCCTACTGGTGACAAAAGGCCTCTTGCTCAATGTGAAAGGTAGATTGTACAAAAGGTATATATATATATATATACACATTTATATATCTCCTGACACTGACATGCAACAATGATTACGTAGATAAACGTGACAGTTGTTTCTGATCCTCTATATCGATAAGAGGTAGACTCCCCATTATAACTTCTATGGCCAAGAAAGACCCCTAAAGAGAGATGGAACAAGTGGACCAGAAATAACGATCAGGTTAAAAATATGGTCGCACATACAGTGGGTGCGAGTACCAAGACCACACTCAAGGGCCATATATTTAAGTTTAATAACAAAGGAGGATGCTGCAGCCATCGGTGTCAGTATCGCTGGCAATGTGGCTAACCTATTTATGGTATGGTGGGACAGGAGACTTACAGAGAAATTTGCAGAGAACTCCATAAACCTAGCCATGTACTCCTGCTATGTGGATATTATCAACATAGTGGCCAAAGCACCCCTACAAGACAATGTTAATGATCTAGAAGCTAACACTCTGGAGAGCATCCAGCAAATAGCTAGCTCCTTTCACCAGAGTATAGAAATAATAATAGACTACCCTAGTAAGCACCCTAACTGTAGATTACCCATTTTAGACACTGAACTCTGGCTAGAAACAAAGAATTGTAAGGTCCAGATCCTTCACTCTCATTATGCCTAACCCCTGGCCCTAAGTACCTTGTTCACAAGAACACAGCAATTGTGGACAACGCTAACTTCAATATTTTTAAAACTGACTTGGTGACTGTGATGAGGAATATGTCTCGCGTGTGCAACCCTATGGAATTTGAAAGACGTACAACACTTCATCCACCACATGCAGTTCTCTGATTACAAACAGAGGGACTGGACTAGAGTGTACAAAGGAGCCAAGACTGAGTACAAAGCCATTATAGAGAGTGATGCTAAAGGGATCTGCTCACTGTACTTGAGTAAATCATGGAACAGCACAGAAAGGACCAGTAATAAGATAAATAAGGCTAACACTTGGTATGGCAACAAAAAATACCAGTGTTACGTTCGTCGATGCTACCCCTGGTAGTGAACTAGCACACCTTTTTAGAAAACATTAAGTAAGGCTAATCTACGAATTAAAGTAGTAGAGAAGCATGGTGCCCCATTAAAATCCCTGATCTGTAATACCTATCCCTTTGATAAGTCTCCTTGTACAGAGTACAATTGTGTTGTATGTAGGATGAACCCACGAGTTAGCTGTAAGGTTAGGAATGTAGTGTGTAGCTTATGATGTACTGAGGGTCGGTGCAGAAACATGACAGCTACCTACGTTGGAGAGACTGCATGCAGCATAGGAGAGTGCATAAGTGAACATTGGCGAGAGCTCAAAGAAGGGAAAAGCTCATCAGTGCCCTTCCAACATGCTCAGACAGGACATAGAACTGACACGGCACTTAGACAGATCACAGAGGCTACACACGTAGCAGTAGACAGAGCAAGCCTCAATAGAAAACGCGAATGGAACAGTAACACCCACCACCACACCAGCCCACATATGAGTATCCTTCATTCATTGGACAATAAACTTTGCTTGCAAAGACCTGTTGAGACAAATGAAATCAAAATCGCTGACGTGGCCAATGACAGTACCACCTGATTGACGCCAGTGGAACATTAAAAGCTCCATCCGAGCATGATCGTTGCCAGGGCCACTGACTGGCTCCCGTGCCAGTAGCACATGAAAAACCACATTCAAGTGTGGTCGTTGCCAGTGCCATCGGACTGGCTCCTGTGCAGATGGCACGTAAAACACCATATATATGTATCAGCATGTAGAAGTCTATCTTAATATGGACATTCTGAGGAATCGAAAACAAGCTCAAACTCTTTCACAAAAGGGAAAGAGCAGAGAGAGTTGTGGAAAGCAAAAAAAAATAAATCCCAAAGCTTTCTATAAATTCTCAAAGGAAACAACCACAATACAATACTAGAAAAGCACTCGGAGAGCGCAGACCTCCGCCAAGCACCTCATTTCCACCTCACAGCACACTACTCCTGTCACCATTATAACCACCAATACTATTTTTTCCCTCCTCCTATACTTATCTTGACCATCGTCATCATCAACACTGTCTCTGCTTTCACCACAATCACCATCAAAAAAACGGAACAGTTTGAGGATAGAAACCAGGTCTAAACACAATAACTTATAGACTTACTCTGAATGTAGTTCTATATAAATCTTTAATAATTTTTTTATACTTAAGACCATCAGAAATGTTAAGATATCAGCCTCTACCCACGTTGTCATGCTTTGATTAAAAGGTTACAGCATAGATTAGATTACTAAGATAAGTTTCGGCCGAAGTTGACTCAAGCCATGTCTAATTAAATAGCACCACCTGGAAGAGATACATGGTCAACTCTGGGGAACTGTAGCCCATTCAAGCAGAGGGTTATTGTTTTCAGAGACATATCTGGGTGTGTGTGATACTATCTCCTTGCTTTGACAGTGTATAACAGTTGTAAATGAGTGTCACTGTCAGTGAAGCCATGTCCTTCATTTCCCGTCTTCTGTGTCTGGTCATGAGGAAATATTTGCTTTGCCTGGTTGGTGAATGTTGGCAACAGGAAGGGCATCCGGTTGTAGAAAATCCACCTCAACAAAATACCATCCAACCCATGTGACCATAGAAAAGTGGACATTAAACTAATGATGATTATGGTGATACATTGTCGTGTGTGTATGTGATGCTAGCATGGAAAAACAGGTGTAAAAATCAAAACAAAACTACAAACTTGCACTTTATTCTTGTGTATCTTTGGAACCTAGTGAAATTTTATACAACAAAATACTATCAAAGTATCTGTATTAATTCATATACAGGTCGAGTAGCTGTCCATTTCACTTTCTCTAATAAAATGTCACAGTGGTAATTGCAACGGAATGCACTTTATTTTTCAATGCGGAGAAACTGTTTCAACCATCCTAACATTTTTTTTTATCTTACTTTCTCCGTCATCTGTTTGGGTTAATTTACTGAATTTAAAAAAAAAAAACAATGCATGCACGCACACACACACTCTCTCTCTCTCTCTCTCTCTTTCCCTCTCTCTCTCTCTTTCCCTCTCTCTTCTCACAATCCTTGTTCAAAATCCAGTTTTCTCTACCTGCATTGGTTAGACAAAATTTGTTGAGGCAGATTTTCTATGGCCAGGTGCCTTACTTTTCACCAACCCTAACTTGTTTCCAAGCAAGATATTTCCAGTGGCCAGACATTTTCTTTCATGGCAGACTAGAAATGAACAGAATTGCTTCTGCGGTAATTGTCATGTGGTAAGAAGCTTGCTTCCCAACCACATAGTTCCATGTTCAGTCCCGCTCCATGGCACCGTGAGCAAGTGTCTTCTACTATAGCCTCGGGCCAACCAAAGCCTTGTGAGTGGATTTGGAAGACGTATATATATATATATATATGTATGTATGTATGTATTTGTGTGTCTGTGTTTATGTCCCCATAACTTAGGGTTCAGCAAAAGAGACCGACTGAATTAGTACTAGGCTTATGAAGAATAAATCCTAGGGTCGATTTCTTCAACTAAAGGCAATGCTCCAGTATGGCCACAGTCAAATGACTGGAACAAATAAAAGAATGAGGGAATACAAAAAATGTACTTACCTGGCACAAGGGTTAATCATGATCATCAAGGTGATCCTCCCAAAGTGAGGCCTTTCCATTGCAATCCGGTTGAGTTAACCTTTGTGATCACCTCAAATGTAGGCAATGCAGATGCACTATTTCTATATGTGGGATCTGCATTCGCGCTCACCTTTTCATAGACTCCAAGAGTAATTCCTCAATACTTTCACTTCCAAAAGTGCTCCCCCATCTCCTAAGACATATATGTGTGTTTTGAATCTTTCATTTATGTTCTGTTTTAATTTAGTTTCTGTTTCCCATTTTTGTCGTTCAGTTCATAATTAGTTGATTTTATTGTGATATAATGTTTCTTTCCAAATATACAAGACATAAATGTGATGCCCGTGTTTGTCTAATTGTCCTGCTTTTCAATTACCATAGTGACAGCTAATATAGACAACATAAAAAATAAAATGTAAGAAGGAATTATTAAAGAAAGAGTAATGGTATGTTAACAAAACATGCCCCAAAACAAACCAAATTCAACAAGAATGAGAGAGAACATTAAAAGACAACAACAAACAGGTTAAAAATATATTTGTTGTTTTAGTTTTTTGTTGTTTTTTTTTATATATTCATCATGAAAGAATGGCAATGCCCATGACTATTTGTAGAACCTTCAAAACTAGTAAGAGGGAGAAAGTACAAGGTGTTCTCAAATCATAGACCTACTCTGAATGCCTGCAACAGAGCACACTCCAGTAAGGATACCCAAAGTGCTGGGTGGTGGTGTTAAACCAGGTGATGGATTAAGTTTACCACCCAAGGCAAGCCATGGCAGGATTTGAACTCAGAACACAAAGATGTAACGACAGAGTCATTAAACTGTCAGACCAATTTATTAAGATAACAGAAATAGATATAGCAGAGCTAATGAGAAGCCATTTTGGCTTGTATTGTGACATGGTACCATTGTTGGTTTTCTCCTAATGAGACAACTACATAAATTCTTAGCTAACAACAAGCCACTATACTAACGAAAAAATCCACTGAAATCCATGAAAGTAGAGTCAGTATATCCAGTGCTGGTATGTAGATGAGGAGAGGTGCAGAAAATTTGGGAAGTGGTTAAGACATGCAAGTCCAAAGAGTTAGAAGTTGAGGCAGGATAAAACTGGGGTGACCACGTGAGCATATATACTATACTGTGGAGGCACATGGCCTAGTGGTTAGAGCAGCGGACTCGCGGTCGAGGGATCGTGGGTTCAAATCTCAGACCAGGCGATGTGTGTGTTTATGAGCGAAACATCTAAGCTCAACGTGGCTCCGGCAGAAGGTAATGGCGAACTTCTGCTCACTCTTTCGCCACAACTTTATCTCACTCTTTCCTCCTGCATCTTGCATCTTACCTGCGTCAGACCAGTGTCCTATCCAGGTGGGGAACCTATACGCCAAGGAAACCGGGAAACCAGTCCTTATGACCAGGCATGGCTCGAAAAGGAACAAACATATACTATGCTATACTAGCATTTGTTGACTTTCAGAAGCTTTTGACTGGGTAACATACTCTGTAGCTTTGTAATCATTGAAAAAACTGGGTATTGATGAATGACTTGTGAGAGCTGTGTAAGCCATGTAAAGGGGTGTTGTCAGCAAGAGGAAATTAGCAATGAGTTTAGTAAGGCTTTTGGGGAATGTCCACCAAGGCTCTGTTTTCAGTCCTCTCTTGTTTCTAGTACTCTGTGCTATAATAGAGTTTAAGATTGGCCATGCCCATACAAACTCTTGTATACCAATGGACAACCTTTTTCTTACACCTGAATCAGTTGAAGAATTAGAGAAATAATTCCAAACATGGAAAAAGTACCTGAAATCAATGAATGAAAACCTAATATATGAAATTCTACAACCATCAAGGAAAGAAGAGATACAATGGGATTATAGGCAAACTGACATGGAGAAATTTGCATGTGACAGATGCACAGGGGCAGTTAGCAATAAGAGTACCTTGGAAATAAAATCTTTTAAATTCTTAGAAAAACTTTCTAGAAGGTGTTGACAACTTCTGTTACCTTAATGACTTAATCAGTGGTGAAAACAGACAAAGTAAGAAAGGTTGAAAAATTGGTAGGGGTGGAAAGCACTTTGCTGATAAGAAAGGAACTCTCTCTCCCACCCTCTCTTAGTAGCAGGCAAATTGTGTAATATTTTATGCTAAGTTAGATATTGCATAATAGCAAAGCTTGGGCATTAAATGCATCGTTAGTGCCATTACCTGCAATGCTCTGATAGATTTGCTTTAAAATTGCGTCAGATAAATGAAGTAGTCATGCAGGAGAGACAGGTATACTGCATAATGCTTCAGATTTGTTCTTTGTACCTCTGTACTTCATTACTCTTCTTTTATTCCCCAGATGGTCCACAGTTATGTGTTTCTCTCCAAGCCCTTGTGTGATTTTGTTATATTGCAACAAAAAAATATTCCCTCAGTTTGCAACCTATAATTACACCTGTAATTTCAGGTTGCTTTTTCTTAATGCCCTTATGATTCTAAAAGTTTAACCATAGTTATATGAAATTGCTATTGAATTTACGTTACTCTTACAAGGCAAGAACTAAAAAAGAATTTTAGAAATTGTTATATAATTACTAAACATGTGAATAAACTTGAAATAATAATGTAAAATCACCAGAAATTTAGTACGGGTGACTAATTTGACCCAGTTACAAGTGGTCAACTGCAGCTCTAAAAGCAAAAGGCAGTCAGATACTACCAGTACCATTGCCAAAAAATACCAAGCATAAAATGTAACATTTAGCAGCAGTAGTCTACAATTATAATAAACTGAATTTAGACACCACCACAAATACTAATGAAGCTCGCACTACCTGACCTCCTGCAGCTACTAAAATTGCCAGTGATAAGTACAGTCACACTGCTCAGCCAGCAAAAGGAATCTCATTCTCTAACAATAACATGACAATATCAGAGAACAGGCTCTTGATTCAGTGGCAAAGATATAAATAAATAAACACGTCACTGTTCTGTTCTGTTTCTATACCACATTATAAACTACAATTAGATATTTCCTATACATCAAATGTAAATTACATTGTTCAAGAAATACAGTGGGATCACAGTCAAACTGGGGTTTATATGTAGCAGATGCACTGGAGAAGTTAGCAATAAAGAGTACCCAGGAAATAAATTCTTTCAAACACTTGGAAAGCCTCCTGCAAATATTTGACAGTTTCTGTTGTCTAGGTGGCCTTCTCAGCAATGGAAATGGTGGTAGGAAAAGTTGCTGCTGGCAGCAAGGGGTCTCTCTTTCTCTCTCAGATTGTTTGATCATCTCTGTGTGATATTGAAGGCAGAGGATGTGTTGAAGTTGGAAAGAAATGTAGTAAACATTCTCCTCTGGGTGTGTAATGTTGGTAAGCATGAACAAAGAAGTATAGATGGATTGAGTGGAAAACTTAGTAAAAAGAGGAATCCAGTAAGTTGGTATGGGATGTGTATGGAGGGCAACAGCTGGGTAAAGAAGGTCCAAGTGATCCAAGTAGAAAAGCAATGGTTGGGAAAAGTAGCAAATGCTGATCTCAAAATACTAAACCTCATGAAGAAGTTGACAAGTGGTTGGCTAGTGTGTATTATAGACTGTATGCCATATATGTTGGAGAAGCCCCATCATAACCCATACCATGGAAAACTTAACACAAAGATGATAATCATATGTGTACATAAAAATGATAATCGTGTGTGTGTATAGGTATTTGCTTATAGTGATCAAATCAACATTACCTGTACAGGTGCATGGCCTGCCACATGTCGGATATCCAAGTGATTGTAGGGCAATATGGAATGAAGTGTTTTGCTCAAGAACCCAATGCAGTACCAAGTCTTAGAATTGAAACCATGATCTTGCAGTTGTGAGTGTAACACTCTAGCCACTAGACCACATATATATCTATATATACCATATATATATGGTAGAAAATCGAGAAAGGATTAATGAAGTCCAGCACCAGAAAGCACAACACATTGCCAAAATATTTGGATATAGTAGATCTGTTCTACATTTTACTCCTATACTCATTGTGGCTTGAAAACCTTCATAACGCTAGATTGGCTAGTGTGTATAGTCTGTATGCCATATATAGAAAATGGAATATGTGAGCTTAAAGGCCCAATTATGCACCAAGTGCAGCTGGCCCTCTTCATTAGCATTATTGGCATTGTTGTATTTTTTTTTCAATAATACTGATGAAAAGGGAGGGCTAGCTGCATATGTCACATAATTGGGCTTTTAAGCTCATGTAATTTGATGTTTGCTGGGCTTCTGAAACACATGTAATTCTGAAAGCACTAATAACAATTACATTTCTTGTGTTCCTTTTCTTACACCTTTTTTTATATATATGTATGTTTATACCTTCTTTCTATATATATATATATATATATATATTTACATAATATCGAGGTCTCTTTCATTCTTTTGTTATCTTACCATTTTTATCTATATCTCATCATCATCATCATCATCATCATGAGATATAGATAAAAATGGTAAGATAACAAAAGAATGAAAGAGACCTCGATATTATGTAAATATATATATATATATAAAGTAAGGTGTTAGGGCCAGGAAATGCAAAATTAATGGAAGTAATTAGATCAAAGAATGGTAGAAATTTTATCAAGTACCAAAGTTGGTAAGCAAAAAGTTGACCAATAATAATTTAATGTGATAGTAGTGTAAATTTATCCAAACTTAATAAAAGAAGTAGGTTCAGGTAACAAGGATATCAAATAAAGAGAATGTGTGAGTTGGTTTGATGCACAAGAATCTATATAATAAGACAAAAATTACTATCAGAGACAGGTGAGGAAACAGATGTTCTTAATGAAGAAGTATTACTAAATATCTCAGTAATCCTGGACATACGATCTTGTCTTCCTCTGCTGCAGTAATTTTTAAACTTCCAGACATATTGAAATGGACTGAATAGCAAACAGGCCAGTACATATACTACTTAACTGAGGAAATTCTCCAGTGGTGGTGTGGGATTATCTGGGATCAGTTGTACTTTGAGGGAATTATCTTTGGATAGTTGTAGTAGAAGCCTTAGTATCATGTTTCCCAACTAGAATGATTTCGACTTCAGTCCCATTGTGTGGTACCCTGGGTAAATATCTTCTACTACTGCCCTTGCCAAACACACCTTCTGAGTAGGTTTGGTTGATGGAAACTGAAAAAAGCCCATCGTATACATACATACAATATACACACATATACATATCCACTACAAGCTGATGAGGAAGATTTTCTATGGCTAGATGCCCTTTATATTGTCAACCCTCACTTGTTTCCAAACAAGGTAATATTTCCCCCTTAACTGGACATGTTTTCATGGAAGGCTGGGAATGAGACTGCCTGATGGCAGTGACACTTGTTCATGACTACTGCATGACACCAAAACAAGGAGACACACAAACACACATATGTCATTTCATTAAGCCCTTCACTCCTTAACAAGCATAGGCCATTGACGACTTTTCTCCACTAGTCTTCACTCAGGATGATCTTTTAGGATATCCTCTCTTCCTTGAGGGAAGGCCTTCCTCTCCTACATCTTGAATTGTCATCGATGTTTCTGTAACTTTATTTTTTCTAGGTAGAGATATTGGCCTTATGCAAGCACATATTTTTACCTTTGGTAAGAGGTGGTCCATATTAGCCTAGCTTCTAACCTTTGACCTGTCCAGCTGGACAGGTCAAAGGTTAGAAGGTAAAAATATGTGCTTGCATAAGGCCAATATCTCTACCTAGAAAAAATAAAGTTACAGAAACATCGATGACAATTCAAGATGTGGGAGAGGAAGGCCTTCCCTCAAGGAAGAGAGGATATCCTAAAAGATCATCCTGAGTGAAGACTAGTGGAGAAAAGTCGTCAATGGCCTATGCTTGTTAAGGAGTGAAGGGCTTAGTGAAATGACATATGTGTGTTTGTGTGTCTCCTTGTTTTGGTGTCAAGAAGTAGTCATGAACAAGTGTCACTGCCATCAGGCAGTCTCATTCCCAGCCTTCCATGAAAACATGTCCAATTAAGGGGGAACTGTTTGGAAACAAGTGAGGGTTGACAATATAAAGGGCATCTAGCCATAGAAAATCTTCCTCATCAAATTCCATCTGACCCATACAAGTATGGAAAAGGGTACATCAAGACAATAATGATAATGGATGCTTAATGCATTTTAGCAATAACAATATGCATCATCATCATCATCAGTTAACATCTGCTTTCTCTGCTAACATTTGTTGGCCAGTTCAAGAGAAGTTGAATGCCCATAGGATTGCATCAAGCTCCAATGTCTACTTTTGCATGGTTTCTATGGCTGGATATTTGTCCTTACACCAACAACCTTATAGACTGGGTATTTTTTACACAATGCCAACACTAGTGACATTACCAAGTAACCTGCAAGACAAGACCTTTCAACTGAGATAGGTAAGTTGTATTGAGGGAGGTGATTTTATGCCAGGTGATGAGAGGTTGCAGTTATAATAGGGGGGCAGGAACAGATGTCTTGTGGTAGGGGAGATACATGGTTACCCCTGTTAGAAGGGAAGGAAGATGGCAGTGAAGGTGTGTCAGGATGTACCTTCAAGTCACAGAAAGGTTGTTCAGTTTTCTTCATACCTTTATTTTTAGTTTCTTTAAGAGGATCTGAAAATCAAGAACTGTAGCCTTTGAAGTTATTCACTTTTTATTTTGTTTTCATTTTCTATTTTCAGTTACAACTGTGGGATACAGCAGGGCAAGAAAGATTTCGGAAGAGTATGGTCCAACATTATTACAGGAATGTGCACGCTGTTGTCTTTGTATATGATGTTACAAAGATCAGCTCATTTGAGAACATGCCAAACTGGATTGAAGAATGTGATCGTCATAACTTAAATAAAGACATTCCAAGAATTTTGGTCGGCAACAAATGTGACATCATCGATAGAATTGCTGTCAATACCAATGCAGCCCAGAAATTTGCTGATTCTCACAACATGCCCCTTTTTGAAACTTCAGCTAAAGATGATGAGAAAGCGAACCACGTAGAAGCAATTTTTATGACACTGGCTCATAAACTGAAGAACTCTAAACCAATGATGCCCAGCTATATCCCACGATTCACCTCAGAAAGTTCACAGATCACTAACATTGGTTGTAGCCCTGATATTCAACAAGATGACGGAAAGAAAGACTATGGCTGTAGTTGTTAACTCTTTAAGACCCTTTTTAATAGATACCAGGTACATTTACAAAGCATTTAATTCATATAAACAACCATATATATGTATATAATTGTAAAAGGATTCTTCTAGGTAATAGATGGGGGTTAATTGTTTTACTATTGGTTGTTTGTTTTATTTTGCGGTGTGATCACCATTTCTTTAAAAATCTCATTTTATTTTCATAACTTGTTGATTTATATATATATGCTTACATATTTACATTTTTAATGCTTATCATTTTGTTATGCCCTTTTTGTTATGCTTTGTTTTAACTTGCATAGAAATAAAAGACATTTGCAATATTTAACTTCTCAGTGATTCCGCCTTTCCATCCCTTTGCAGTTGATAAAAATTGTTCCAGTGATAAAATGAGATCAATCATGTTGACTCTGGGTATAATAAATAAAATATCAGTATTCATCTATATAGTTTTTTTTTTAATTCTATAATTTATTTATTTCAAATAGATTCTTTGTTTTGTTTTTTTTTTTTTTGCTTTTTTTGTTTTTGTTGGGTTTTTTTTTTTTTCTTTCTAAAATGTATTTTTTAGAAAACTAATAAAAATGAATAAAGTTATTTATTGAAAAGGAAAAAGATCTAATTTTATTTCTTAATAATTGTTAATTCTGTAAAATAAAGTTGACTCAAACCCAGAATTCAATTATTATTTTATCCCAGATATGGGACGTCAACTAGCATCATAAAACATCTTACTTTGGCACTTGAATCCTTTGTGACTGTTCTGTAAAGTTTACTTTATATTAATTTGATTGATTGATTGATTTTAAGACATTAGGATTTTATAACATTATCTACCATGTTTGAAGAAAGATCTGATTTTTCCTTTATTTGACAATTATCATTTGAAGCATTTCACATAGGACTGGTTTCATAAACCTACAATGGCCAATTCACTCTTTACTTCTCTTAATTTACTGAAATTCAACATTCTTCCCTCCACATGTCCCACGTCCTCAATGTGTGTGTATACATACACATACATATATACACATCTAAGGCTTCCATGCTGTCATCAATGACCATGGGTAAAAATTTTAGTTGTCTATGGCTGAAAAGTTCAATGCTATTTCTCCAGTATAAAATGCTCGATGGGATCCTAGCCTGAGCAGTATGGTATGGAGGACAGGTCATTGCCCATGCAGCATATCCCCCCTTGCTCTCCACATCACCGAGGAATCCAATGGAACAGCTCAGCCATCACAATTAGGCTCCATCATAGCGAAAGAGTTGCCAGAGCAAGGTTGTAGGTGATGATCTGCCTCAGGGATTCCAACTCCAAATTTTTCCTCGGGGGTTTATTCCTGAAGCCTTCGTCACTGCTAGATATGGCCGCAGGGCAGTAGAGGTTTGGAGTCAAGGTTCTCCTTTCCTTAGATGGGTCACACACCCACCTCAGGTTAATGGACTCCAACTGCCTGAATGACTTGCTAATTAACCTATAGATGGGACCCTGATAGGTGCTGCTACTCTAGGTCAGAGCAGACCTGGGAACGTTTGTGACTAAGATGTGGTTCCGTAATCCTCAAAACACTGGAATTCCCAAACCAGGATTCCACTACTGGAGAGTTTCATACTCATGTCAGTACATAGGTAAATACATACTTATATGTGTGTCTGGATGTATCCAACTATATGTATTTAAATGTATTCTGCAAAAGAAAAACACTTTATTCAAACAGCTCTGAAAAACCAGTAAGATGTTACACTGACACTCAGCTCTGAGTGTGTACTTACTTATAGCAGAAACACCAGTAAGCTAATGAAAGTAATTATTCAACCCCTGTTCATTCGTCTTTCATTCATAATACATTCATACTTATGTATGTATGTATGTGTGTGTGTGTATATATATATATACAAACTCACAATTATGTATATGGGTCTTTCAAAATTTAAATAAGTTTAAAACTAACTACAACCTTAAAGCTATGATGTTCTTTTGAGGGATAAGTCCATTATACAAGATTGTTTTGTTCGAATTTTAATATGATTGTCAACAAAATCCCTTAATGTTAACTTTTTATATTAATTAAAAAATATTTATTCACCATTTTTTTTAGATTTTAAAATCCATTGAAAAGTATTTTATAAAAATATTTGTTTTCAAAGTCAATTTTCTTAATGAAATATTGTAACAACCATATATAGCTGTTGTACAATGACAGCAAGTTGTTAATAAAGGAAACATATACTGTTGAATAAAATTTGAGTGCAAGAGTTTTTTTGCAATGGATGCCACTTCTTGGGATCAAAAGATTAAAGAAGCTTCAAATTCTCAAATACTAGAAAATTCATTTTCTGCTCTATCAGCTTTGACTGATTATATTTTTGACCTCAGTCATATATCAAAGGTTATTGTAAACCTCTAAAAGTTGCTGGTACTTTAGGTTTGTTTGGGAATTTTTTTCTACAATGTAAATGCACTGAAGTTGGATTGCCGATGTATCAAATGTCTATGAAAGACATAAAGTAATTTTCATGTTAAATTATTTCTTTAGAATTTATTTTACATTTAACATCTCTCTCTCTCTTTCTCTTTCTCCCTCTGTATGTTTATATATGTATTATTTGAATATAGATCTGATACCAGTATAAGTTATATGTTTATCTTAACACTCTTCAAGGATCAGAATATCACACCTGGAGAAAGCTAGGGATAACTTGAAATGCTTTTACTAGTGTAGAACCCATATTTAAAAACAGGTGTGTGTGTATATATATATATATACACAAACATACATGCATGCATATTCTGTATTTTACAAGTGTTGTAGTAGATTATTAAAAAATGTTCTTTATTTGATTAAGAGCATTATATCATTATATACGCATGTGTGTATGTATGTATGTATATATATACATATATATCACACACAAAAACCTATGTGTGTCTTCACACTCATACATACACACACACACATATACTATTATTTTATAATTGCTAAAAGTTACAGAAGTGACTCAAGGCCGAGAGTTTCATGCATGGCACTTAAAAAGTATTTCTTTACTCGTTTTGAGTTCTATTTCTCTTGTTGTTCTCCCAAACCCATTATATATATATATATATATTTGTTGTGCAAGATTTTATTGGCTAAACTGGCAAAATGACCATTCCGAAATACAACAATATATATATAGCCATCACTTGCAAGTGAGTATGACTTGGCAGCATGTACCATGTTTTAGGTGCATCTGTAGTCTTGAGCAGACATAGACACTTTGTCAACCTTCCTACCATGGACAAAACTAGACATCCAGGAAGAGAAAAGGTTGCACCAGTACTCAGCAGATACATATTTCAGCTGAGGGGTAGACTGGGACAATGTGAAATGAAGTGCCTTGCTCAAAGATACAATGCACTACGTAACCCATGAATGAGTACCCAACACTCAATCACAAGGTCACACACCTGTGTGTATATATATATATATATATATATATATGCAATTTACTATGTTTTATCACAGATACTTTATTGTTACATATGTGTTTTACAACTGAGGAAAGCTGCACCGCTCACTTTCAGGGATGGTACCAGCAACCAATATCACTACCACACGTATAGTTAAATGATGAGGTAGCAGCACTTATCTAGTTCAGAACATGTTGCTTTGTTGATATTTTAGTCTGTCAACTCCAGCGTTTTTCAAAGGAATTAATTCAAATGTTTTATAACAATTTCAATTTTGTGATTTTACTGTATTTATAACCATAATATATTGTCACTTAAACTTGTGGCATTCAAATATATATATATATATATGTATGTATGTATGTATATATATGCATATATAAAAAAAGATAAAAAACATACAAATTCCTTTAATGATTTTCAGAAAAGCCTGTTTAAGAATCCATTTTATGTCAATGATTTTCAACCCCGTATATATGTATGTGAAAATATTACAAAAATAAACATTTATATACAAGAATGATTATCAACTGTTTTAACATCTTTCTTTGCTCTCTTTCTTCTCTTTTGGTGAACTGGCAGAATCAGTAAAGCATCAGAGTAAATACTTTGTGGTATTTCTTCCTTTACTTTACTTTCTGAGTTCAAATCCTGCCAAGGTCAATTTTACCTTTCATCTTTTCCGAGTCAATAAAATAAAGTACCAGTCACATGCTAGAGAGTAGGGAGCAATATATTCAATTAATCCCTTCTCTTCAAAATTGCTGACCTTCTACCTAGATCAAAACCATTTGGATGTTGGGTTAGCAGAGTGTCAGAAAATTTGCTTTGCATTATTTCTACCTGTGTATGTGTGTCTGTATTTGTGTCTCCATAACTTAGAGATTTGGTAAAAGTGTTGGAATAAGTACTGGGGGTAATTCGTTTGACTAAAAATTCTTCAAGTTGATGCCCCAGCATGGCCATAGTTTAATGGCTGAAACAAGTACTACAAGATAAAAAATAAGTGCAGGTATGGCTGTGTGTTTAAAAAGCTTGCTACCCAACAATATGGTCTCAGGTTCAGTCCTCTTGTGAACCACATATTAAGCAAGCATCCTTTTCTATAGCCCTGGACCAACAAAAGTAGATTTGGTAGACAGAAACTAAAAGAAACTCAATATGTATGTTTGTGTGTAACTTTGTCTTGACATCATGTGATGATTGTAAATGACTATCATCATCATAGAAGCAATGTTCATTTACAATCTCCCATGAAAAACACTTCTGGGCATGAGGGAATATTACCCTGGTTAGGGACAGAGAGAACACCTAGTCATAGGAAAATCTTCCCCGACAAATTCTGTTTGACCTCTGTGAGCTTGGAAAAGTGGATATTAAATGATAGTGATGATGAACTTTCACACGCAGTGTGCAAGAGAGAAGACTGCACTGGTTTGGTCATGTGGTGAAGATGGATGCTGACTGCTCCATAAAGACGTGCCATTCTCTCAAAGTGAATGGAACATGTTGAAGGGAGAGACCTAGGAAGACGTTGGACGAGGTGCTGAAGGACAACCTCAGGATGCTGAGCCTTTCAGATGAGACGACAAAGGACCAAAATACCTAGCACTTTCCTGTATTCCAGAAGACTCATCCTTCACAGCAGAAGTGTTAAGGCCTCTCCCTCTTGTGAAAAGGATTGGCCTGCAAGAGTTGTGTGCTGGTGCCATATAAAAAGCACTTGTGCCAATGCCACATGGTAGTGCTCATGTGGTCCCACATTAAAAATACCCAGTACACACTGTATAGTGGTTGGCATTAGGAAGGGCATCCAGCCATAGAAACCAAACCAAATCAGACTGGAACTTAGTGCAGCTAGCCAGCTCCAGTCAAACCATCCAGCCCATACCAGCATGGAAAATGGACATTAACCCTTTCGTTACCAACCTGGCTGAAACTGGCTCTGGCTCTGAGTACAAATGTCTTGTTTTCATAAGTTTTGAATTGAAATCTTCCACCAAACCTTGGTCACAATTTATGTTCCTAACACTAGCTGAATGATAACTAAGTTATTTTACTAAATTCTTTGTTATATTTAAAGTAATTGAAAGAAACACAGGGCATCTCAAAATAAATACAGTAACGAAAGGGTTAAAGGATGGTGACAAAGGCAGTGGATGATGTACAGCCATAGTAAAAGATATTTACCCCAAGTAGAACTGAACCTGAAACAAGCAAGCTTCTTAACCACATAGCCATGCCTGTGTATACATTATAATAACAATGTTGGCTTCAACATAACAATATAATTCAGATGTGAGTTTAGAAGCAGAGGGTTGATCGCTTGTTGTGAATTTCATGTAGATGAGATCAGGAATGACTTCATGCCATAGCATTTGTAATTATGACATTGGTGCAACATAGTATTTATTAATAGATCATTTTTACACTCTTACACTATCTACAGTCCTCTGAAACACAGGGTCAATTATTCCAGCAGATCAGAAAAAAAGATAACCATTCAAGCTGTGACATGTTACAGCTTCGGATAAATGGTCTCTGTTGATATCCAATATGTTAGTTAAAACAGTTGACTAGCCCATTAGTTCTGCTTGCTAAATGTCATTTATTTGTTTACCGTATCATAATCATTATCATCATCATTTTTATTATTATAATGGATTATTGGCAGAACCATTAGTAAGCACATCAGATACACTGCTTAGTAGCATTTCCTATGGCTCATTACATTCTGAGTTCAAATACTAGGTTGATAAAATAAGTACCTATTTCTTTACTACCCAAAAGGGGCTAAACACAGAGGGGACAAACCAGGACAGACAAATGGATTAAGTCGATTATATCAACCCCAGTGAGTAACTGGTACTTATTTAATCGACCCTGAAAGGATGAAAGACAAAGTCGACCTCAGCGGAATTTGAACTCAGAATGTAGCGGCAGACGAAATACCACTTAGCATTTCGCCCAGCGTGCTAATGATTCTACCAGCTTGCTCACTATTGATAAAATAAGTAACAGTGGAGCACTGGGGTTGATGTAATCAAATCCCCAGTTCCTTAAAAAATTGCTGACTTTATGCCTATTACAACAACAACCACTATTACTACTGCAATGGAGGGTGGTGGATTATTTGCAGTATTTGTTCTGCTCTTTACATTCTAAGTTCAAATCCCACAGGAATTAACTTTGACTTTCATCATTCAGGGGCCAATAAAGTTAAATTAGAAAAAATTAAGATTAAATTTTAGTGTTAAGAAGTATTAAGTTAAGGAATAGCTTAATTATTAGCTAGTTAATAAGTTAATTAAAGCTGTTTAATTGAAAAAGTAGGGAGTAGATACTGCTACTGCTTCTACAGTTGAAATGAGACAATGTACAATGAAATTGAAAGCATTCTATGTTGGTTTGGAATGAGCACCTCCTTGACTGCTATAAGTTAATGAAAGAAAAAGAAATGTAATTAATAATACTGGGACTCAATTATGTAACTTAAGAAGCCATAAAATGAGGAGCTGATACTGTATACAGTCAGAAGGGAACAAAAGGCATGTGAGGAATAATTGTTAATGAGCTAATTGTTGAAGTTAGATGAAACTCACAAGAGAGTGGTAGGGATTAAGGGTGAAGGAACTCAAAATTTAGAGTGAAAGAACAACAGAAATTACACACAGACACACACACGCACACACACACACACACACACAATAAATAATTTAATATATATGGATATATAGAACATGATGCCTCTGTATCAGGTTCTGTAGTAAAGATTCAGGAAAGACAACATTTTCTAAAAGCACATATACAATTTTCATTTCTGCTGATAATTGCACATCGAAGCCTTATGTCCAAAATCATTTATAGAACACTGCAAACAACTTTACTTGGGCAAAGCCTGTTCTGTACAAACCTTACTAGACTACAGAATTTAATTGTAAAAAGTTACAAATCACTAAAGAAAAATAGGTGACAATTCCAACTGATGGCATTTTATTTGTATTTCAGCTTCACCAACAAAGGTATATTGCACACGTGATGCATCTTATTTTATTGCAGGCATGGCTGCGTGGTTAGGGAGCTTGCTTCCTAGCTACATGGTTTCGAGTTCAGTCCCACCGCATGGCACTTTGGGCAAGTGTCTTCTGCTATAGCCCTGGGCCAACCGAAGCTTTGTGATTGAATTTGGTAGGCGGAAGTTACTGCTGTGTGTGTATATGTGCGTGTAGGTGCTTATGCCTCTCCGAGAGAGAGAGAGAGAGAGAGAGAGGGATGAATTGACCAATAGAATTAGATTTAAAGCTTCAATTCCCACTTTGATAACAGCATTGATAACTTTCTTTTGTGACACTCAAACTTACTAACAACTGAGCAGAGATTGCAGGAACTATTTTCTCTATTATCATCCATAGTTACTATGAATTCT